>NW_024081286.1:177835-367835 GCF_003009895.1 Hyaena hyaena
TTCTTTTCTTTTCTTTTCTTTTTCAAATAGTTTATTGTCAAGTTGGTTTCCATATAACACCCAGTGCTCATCCCCACAAGTGCCCTCTTCCATGCCCCCTGCATGTTTTCAAAATGTAGCAAATATTGAAAGGGAATGTTGACAATGTCCTCGAAGCAAGTTTTTGTTTCCAAGGCATTTAGAAATGGAGAGAATCTCAGTCTGCCTCTAGGAGATTTTAACTTTTGTTCCTTTATACCATCATGGCCTCAGAATGCAGGAAAAGCCCTGTGAATATATCAACTATTGTTCTAGTTCCTTCAGGTTTTCAATTTGCCACAGGATTTATTCAATTATTATCCACACTTTTCCAGTTTACATTTCCCCCATTAGAGGCTCTATGCTTAGGTAAACCTGAAGCTTGGACAAACTACATTTTTAATCTACAACTGAAATTCCCCATGTCCTGTAGGGGAAATAACTGAATGTTATTAGCTCCCCTGAGAAAATTTCCACTCTTAGATACTGCGCTTTAGAATTCTCCTTGGAATTTTATTTTGTCCAATTCTTTGCTTCTACACATTCCTAGTACCTTTAAAAATTGATACAAATAATTTTTTCCTAGTTTTTGCTGCAAGAGTATCGGTCTGCTGTAAAATAGCTATACACTTAAGTTTATCTGGATTGGTTATTTTTACAACCCCTCTTTATTGGCTTTTTAGTTATATAGTCACTTCCCTGTTCTTTTAAGTTGTTACCTGGACACTACAGCATACATTCTAATCTCATTTTTGTTATCTGGACAATGAAAGATGTTTCTGTATTCTATTTTTGCATAACAGATCATCACAAAATTTAATGCCCCAAACCAATGATTTATTATTGTTTCCTGTGTTTCTGTGGTGGCTGGGCTTCCCTGGAGACTTCTAACTTGGGTTTTCTTATATGGTTCTAGTCAGATGATGACCAGGGCTACAGTAATCTGAAGGCTTAATTGGGATGGGTGTTCTTGCTGACTCACTCATATGGTGGGCACTTGATGCTGGTTATCAGTTGGGAGCATACTTTCCTTTAACCTAAAGTCCCTTTGTAGGAAGTAGTTTTCAGAGATGCTCTCAATGAATCATATCCTCCAGCATTCAAACCATTGTGTAGTCTCCTACCCTTGAGTTTGGGCTGACACTGTGACTCAATTTCAGCCAGTAGAATATGACCAAAATGACGCCACATGACTACTGAGGCAAGTCACAGGAAGCCTTGCAACTTCCATTTGAGGCTCTTGGCATTCTTATTCTTGAGATTCTTCCTCTTGGAATTCAGTTATGATGATGTGACAGTCTCAAATTGGGTGGGAAGGCCATGGAAAAGTATTTATGTTGATGGTCCCTTTTGAGCTGGTCTTGAACTCCAAGTTTTGGTCCCCAAGCCTCATGAATTTTCCAAAGCCCTGTTCAGCTACTCTCTCCTTATCTGCCTCTTTTGGAATTAGAAAATATTCAGAGGGGGAAAATAGCCTTAAATGCTAGCTTCGCCTCTTTGAATATCTCTCTTTATCGAGGTCTTGGCCATGTAATTTTTTTTAATCACCTCGTTAGCCACTTGGTGTCAATTATGGATTTTTAAAAAACTTTTAGGGAACCTTCTGGATTTTCTCTGCAGGGAAGTTGGATTGCCACTAAAGGAAGTAACATTGCCATATATTGTTTTTAAAATTTGTAATAACTGAACTTCTAACAAATCCAATCAGAATAATCTGAATGCTTTTCCTCTACCTGATTTTAATGTGATTGCTCTTTAACAGAATGTATGGACTTTTTACCTGAGGGGAGGTAGGACTCCCTGTGGATGGTGCTAAAAGAATTCTATTGATTATTTTCCTCTTGAATGTGTTCTCAAATTCCCTTATATTATAGTTTAAACCTTTTGATTCTGGGACAGTTCTAGTAAGATGACAAAGTTTTGATACCAAACTCATGTGAACATATTTCTGATAAAACCTGGAAAATAACTCCATCCAGATAGCTATTTGCCTGCTATGCAGGCTTTAAGTCCATGGAGTTGTTTCTCATTGTGCTTTCATACATTGTATTGGAATCATCTACTTGTATTTCTGAGTCCACAGTACAAATAAAATTTCCTCAAGGAGAATGATCGTTTCTATTCATTGTCTGTCCCTACCACTCAGGAGATATATATTGATCTGACCTGATGGGAAGCAAAAGCTGTAGTTTGAGATCACTTAGCAGTTTTAACAGTTTAGGTGCTATGACTTTTAGATGTGAATAGATAAATATAAATAGAGTTTAAGTATTTTGTTCAAGAATCAGGACAAATCATCTAGTATGTGCTAGATGGTATAAAACGGTTTAATTCAGTATCAAATGATTACCAAGGTCACTGATTATGGACCTTGTATGTATATTAAATTGTCCTCCCAAAACTTAGTCCCTGCATTTTCCCACCAATCCTGTTCTTTTCTTTTGCTAGTTCACTCCATTTTCTCTCTAAATTTTCTTTATTATTACTAATCATCATCATCATGTACAACTGACATTACCAGATCCCCACCTAGCATGGAGTGGTTGGAAATAGAAAAGAAAGTTTTATTTTGAAAGGCAAATATTTATCAACCATTTATTATTTGCCAGGCATCACCTTAGGTCTTTATTTCTTTTAAGTTTTTATGTAAATTCCAGGTAGCTAGCATATAGTATAATATTAGTCTCAGGTGTACAATATAGTGATTCAGCACTTCCACACATCACCCAGTGCTCGTCACAACAGATGCACTCCTTAATCCCTATCACCTATGTAACCCATCCCCCTCCCCCCCCCCCCCCCCCCCCCCCCCCCCCCCCCCCCTGGTAACTATCAGTTTGTTCTCTATAGTTAAGAGTCCAGTTCTTGGTTTGCCTCTTTTTTCTTAGGTCTTTATGATACAGTAGTGACTAGATGAAGACATGATCACTGCTTTCATAAGAAGAATTGATAATCACTCTACTCGATTGCATATGTGAAGTGCAAATGAAAAACACTGGCAGTAAGCGTCACAGTGTTAAAGCATGTCGCTGCAGAAGCCTGATGTGATTGATTAGGTTTTAAGGTAGTGGTAGAACTTGAAAAGTGACATGGTTTTTGTAAGTAGAAAGATACACCAGTTAGTTAAAGTCCTCCTAATTGTGATCTATTTGGAGATGAATAGTCTGGTTTGATCCATAAAATAGCAAAGTGATAAATTGAACATCAAAATTATTTTTTTTTTTACTTTTTGAAAGACTGTTAAGAGAATGAAAAGACTTACTGAGAGAAAATATTTGCAAAGAACATGTCTGATAAAAGGCCTATCTCCAGAATGTATAAAGAAGTATCAAAACTCAGTAATTTACTAAGAAAACAAACTACCCAATTTTTGAATAAATGGGCCAAAATTTTAAACAGAAGACAGATAGAAAATATGCATTTCAGAAGATGTTAAATATCATTAACCTTTAGGGAAATGCAAATTAAAACTACAATGGATACAACTACACACCATTTCGAAAGACTGAGCATGTCAAGTGCCGGTGAGGATGTGAAAGAACTGGAAATCTCACACACTGCTGTGGGGATGTGAAAGGCTGAGACCTATCATGCAATCCTAGCCATTCCACTCCTAGGTATTTACCCAAGAGAAATGAAAATGTATAGCCAAAGACTTGCACACTAACATTCACTCGTGGCACCTTTATTTATAATAGCCCCAAAGTGGAAACTACCCAAATATCTACTGTCAGATGAATAGACTGACAAATAATGGCATATCCATATAACAGAATACCACTCAACAGCAGAAAGGAGTAAACCATTAATAGAGCCAACAACATGGATAAATCTCATATAATTATATTCAGTGAAAGAAGGTAGACAAAGGAGTTCATACTGTATTTTCTTTTACATAAAATTTTAGAAAATACAACTAATCTACAGTTATAGAAAGCCGATCAGTGGTTGCATGATATATTAGTTGTCTATTGCTGTGTAACAATATTACCCCAAATTCTGCAGCGTAAAGTGACATATTTATTATCTTATATTTTCTGTAGGATAAAAGTTACCCCATGTAACTGTGGGTCCTGTATAAGGCTGTGCTCAAGGTGCTGGCCAGGACTGGGTTCTTGAGGCTAGTCTGGGGAAGGATCCACTGCCATATTCATGCAATTCATTGCCATATTCATGCAATTGTTAGTAGCATTCAGTTCTTCACAGGCTAGTGGACTGAGGCGTCAGTTTCTCTCTGGTTGGGGGCTGGAGTCCACCCTCAGTTCCTTGCCTCATGGTCTTCTCCATATGGAAGCTCACAAATTGGCCTGTTGCTTTCTCAAGGCTAGCAGGGAGATATTACGTGTATTACAAACCATGTACATTACTCTGCACATGTAATCGTGTCCATCCCATCATGGTTGCAAATTCTGTTGGTTAGAAACAAGTCCCAGGTGCGGCCCACTCTCCAGAGGAGGAGATTATGCAAAGGCATGAATAATAGGAGGCCATCTTGGAGTCTGTGCACCACATTTGGTGATGGAAGGAGTGCTGAAAAGGGGGACGGATTTACAAAGGGGCAGAGGGAAACTTTTGGAGGTGATGTTTATTATCTTTATTAGGAGGATTGTTTTGCAGGTGTATACCTATGTCAAAACATATCATTATATAGTTAAATATGTGTGGTGTTTTGTATGTCATTTATATCTCAGTAAAGCTGTTAAATCTATTAATTTTTAATTTGAGAGAGAGAAAGTGAGCATGAGTGTGTGTGTGTGTGTGTGTGGGGGGGGGGAGGGAGAGAGAGAGAGAGAGAGAGAGAGAGAGAGAGAATCTTAAGCAGGCTTCACACTCAGCACAGAGCCTGATGTGGGGCTCAATCCCTCAACCCTGGGATCCTGACCTGAGCCGAAATCAAGAGTTGGACACTCAACTGACTGAGCCACCCAGGAGCCCCACAGTAAAGCTGTTTTTAAAAAAAAGGATTATATTTGCCTATATATCCAGATTCACATTGAAGCCAAGCAAGAATAAAAAGGTGAAGGAAAAACATTGGCATTTCCTTAGTTGCAGACAGGTTAACTTATGGATATGACTTTGACTGCTCTCTGGATGAAAATGTACTAATGATATTAAAGTAATCAGCTTTCTGTAAAGAAGTGCAAGGTACACAAAACATTACTGCTACTGATATCAATTCACCTGGTACAAAAATTATTAGCTCTTGTAGTTTCTGTTTTATAAGGAATAATGAACAATGCAATTTGTATATAGTTCAACTGGCAAGTAAATTTCCCACATAAAGTATGAATAAAATAACAAAATAACCTGTCACATCAGTGAGGCTGAAGTTAGAGCTCTTAGAAAAGGTATATTATTTTTAGAGAAGGCCTATTATTTTAAATGTCAGAATGGAAGTTCTTTTTCATTTTATCATGATAATGAAATTATGAAAATTTGTTTTACAACATGGCAAGCATGTGTAAGTTGTTAAAAATGGGGATATTAAATCCAAGTTGCTTTTATGTTTACTGCTAATTCTGAAAGTGTACGTGAGATATATCAACACAAGAGCAAAGGATAAAAGAACATAGAAGCGCATTGCTTTCTGGTGAGGAGAAATACTCGTGGGTTACTGTAGTCTAGGTTTATGAAAGTAGAATAAAGATTTTGTTCACAGTGGGGTAAAGAAGTGACAATTATTGAATACTAGTAGTGGGTTAGGAAAATATGGGAGGTGTTCATATCAATTGAATATTTTAATTTTTACAAAATTCCTACCAGTCATTTTATTTTATTAAAACATTTTTTTTGATGTTTTCATTTATTTTTGAGAGAGAGAGAGAGAGAGACAGCATGAGCAGGGGAGGGTCAGAGAGAGAGGGAGACACAGAATCTGAAGCAGGCTCCAGGCTCTGAGTTAGCTGTCAGCACAGAGCCTGACACGGGGCTCGAACCCACAAACCATGAGATCATGACCTGAGCCGAAGCCGAAGTTCAACTGACTGAGCCACCCAGGCACCCCACTACCAGTCATTTTAAAAAGGCAAGATTTTGGGGCTGCAGTCACACAGAACTGTCCCTTGTGGCAACAGAGGCACAAATAGAGGAAGCAGAGGAAGTGGAGGCACAAATACTGGAGCCACAGGGTGGAGGTTCAAGTTCTGGTTGTATAAGCTGCTTTCAAGCTATCATTTTACCTCTGTTTTTCCTACTGAAAATATCAGTAGTACCTGGTGCATCAGATTGTTTGTAAGGAGTGAGGAGATTTCTAGAAAGAACTTAGAACAGTGTCTGGCACATAGTAAACTTTCTGTGATTATTTCTTCTTGTTATTATTACATGCTTTGTGCACGTGTATTAGTCTGATTTTTTTCAGAGAAACAGAACCAAAAGCATTTATATATATCTATCTATCTCTCTCTATCTCTCTCTCTCTATTTATTTTAGAAAATTGGCTTACATAATTATGGTAGCTGACATGCCCCAAAATCTGCAAGTGAATTAGCAAGCTAGAGACCCAGGAGATCTGATGCTTCAGTTTGAGTTCAAAGTCAATGTCCCATTGGAAAGCAGTCAGGCAGGAGGAATTCTCTCTTACTCAGGGTTGGGACAGGACTCTTTTACTCTTTTGTTCTATTCAGGCCGTTGCTTGATTGGATGCAGCCTAGCCACATTTGGGAGGTCAATCTGCCAATTGACACGTTTCAGTCTACATGTTTCTCAGTTTACCATTTTACATGTTTATCTTATCCCAAAACACCTTCATGAAAACACCAAGAATCTTTTACCAATATCTGGGTGCCTCACCGTTCAGTCAAGTTGACATACATTAACCAGCACAGTACTGAAACCATCAGACATCACACCAGTATTATACATACGTAGGTTCTGTATGCTGTGATATTTTTAATTCAGATTCATTGATATTGAAATGTTTTATGAAAAGATTTCATGGTATGTTTATGCCTTTTTGTTACTGAATGCCTGATGGTTTCTTATCACAATCATTGTCCCTTTCAGAATGAACACTTTACAGCTCATATTGGCTATAATGTGACAAGCAGCCTTGTTATTATGAAAACAGATCAGAATATTTGTGAGTGATGGCAAATCTTGTAGTTTTTTGATTGATGACTCATTCATTTTTAAAATTTTTGAAATACTTCAGAAATCTGAGGCCTTGTTGGATCTTTACCATTTCAGCCACGAGGAAGACATTAAAAATTAAAAAAAAGTAGTTATGATGATGTTAATAACACCAGTAGCAATATTTACCATTTATTGAATATACCTACTATGTGTCCAGCACTGTAACAGGAACTTCACAGTGCTTACTTCTCACGCACACCGTGGGTTTGGAACCATTATCTTATTCGTGTTATCCAGTCAAGGAGATGGTCAAATAAATTAGCGAAGTATTGAAGCCAGTCTGGGCTCGCTAAGACTTGAGAGGCTTGACTCTTGATACATTACCCTGTCCTCCTGAAGAAAGAAGTAATGCCTCAAAGCCACTTGGGAATAGCTTGCTCTCTGCCAGCCTTTCCTTCCAGTTGGCAGTTATGAGGGAGGGACATGTTAGCTTTAATGCCTGGCTTACACATTTCTCTTCCAGTCACTATGATTACTCTCTTCTCAGTGCAATATTATAGTGAGAGTGACTGTCCTAAATTAGACAGTGTTAATGGAAAATTAAAGGTTTAGTAAGGGAACAGTTCTGGAAACGGTTGTTATTAAAAAGTTTATTACCCACAATTCCCCATAGGAGGGGTGCCATGCCATGTGGGGACTATAGAGGGAAGTGTTGGGGTTGTTCATGGGCAAAGGGAAGGGGGAACTGTGGGCAAGAGCCTATGTTTTGAGCCTTCTCCAGGAAGCAATGAATAGGTTAGCCTAAACAGGCATAGGATTGGCTAGTGTGAATGGTTTCACCAGGCTCTGGGGCAGAAGGTCCGTCCCTAGATGTCTGGTGCCTGGCCTTGGGGTGATTAAGGCAGGTGATAGTGGCCTGGAGTGTGATAATCCAGTAAGGAAGGTGGTTGGGAGTGTGGACTCTGGCTTGGTTAGTTTGTATATGAAAAGTCATCCCCCCCCCCCCCCCCGGGGAGGTCTGCTTCCAGGGAAGGGGATGAAGGGTAGGAGGAGATGCTGAGAGCAGCAGGAGACCAAAGCAAGATGACTGATGAATTGTCCGGTTGTCCGGGAGAAGCCATGTCCAGCATATTCCTGTAGGACAGATGTTAAAGCATCAAGTTGATAGAGATTAGAAACATGGCTGATAGGAATAGCCCAATTTGCTTCTAAGAGGGAAAAGGGATTTCATGAGGTTTTAATTTATCATTCGCCCCCTACTTTACCTGTTTTGGAAGAATTGTGCAGGAGCTTTCTTACAGTGTCCAGTCATTGCCTAGTGGTCTACAGACTCCCACCTGCAGCGACGGAGCCCTCTGTTTACATCAGTGGTGGCAGAGTAACAGCTCAGGAATGTTTGCTACTCAGCCGTGACAGTTGCTGACCTGGGCAGCCATCCTTCATTGTAAGATATAAATGGGGGTACCAAAGGATGAGGAAGAGTAAAGCCTCAGGAAACCTTGAGGTTTGTGAGAAGGGCTGTGATTGTGCCAATATGCAGCGCCAGGAATGACACGTGCCAGGAACCTCAATGTAGATCTTTGTCTCGATCTCCGTTCTTTCCCAGATTAAAAAACTTATTATTATATTTTGGAATTAGTGACTCTTCTGAATTCTTCCGATGCTTTTCCTGCTTTCTGCATTCTCCTTCTCTTCATTTTTTCAGATGCTACAACAATAACCAAAAGAAAATAATGAAAAAGTAAGTCTGATAGAGACAGTATCTTCACCACCCAAGGGAGGAAAAGAAGCTAAGTGAACAACTGCTTTTAGGACATAGCAACATCCTTATCATGGAGAACAGAGAAGAGAGAAATTTTGGAAATATTTACAGTTTAAAATGAGGGACTGTCAGCTTTGTAATAGGCAGATAGGTTGAACTGAGTGGGGCAATTTATGGGTTTTGATGTGGCGTGAATCTGTAGTGAAAGATTGCTCTACCTATCTGTGCAAACTCAAATATTGTAATATGCTAGCTGTCAGGAGGACTTTGGGAAAAGTTATGGACTGTACTTTCTTTCCATTCAAATATGAACTGCCAGGCAAAGGTGATATTTTTCTGAGTGGCCCTGAGAAAAAGCATAGAAATCCTCCTTGGATTGTTAAGATTCTGTTGACACAAGTTGAATAGCGTAGAGAAGGCATTCTAGGTAGAAACCGTGGATAATAATAGATGACCTGTCTGAAGGAAAGCAGTTCTGTACATCCTTCTAGAATCCATGAAGGACTATTTGATTCATGCGAAGGATTGATTGAAAGGAGACTTTTTTTTTTTTTAAAAAAACCAACTCTACTCTCTTGTCTTTCTGCTATTCAGGGCATAGAATGCATTACACATGGAGCAATAATAGAAAAAGTACAGGTTTAGAAATTGTTCAGAGATATTTCTCAAAGCCCAGACACACCAGGCCATAAATAATCCTTCCTCAAACAGATTGTTTGGTTGGCTTTGGATCGCAAATGAAACGAAAGCTGGGGAGATAGCAGAAAGCAAAGATTACATGGGTGATCTCATGCACAGACCCCAAACCAGTAGACTCTAGGGCTGTCAGATTCAAAATGGAAATGTTTTCCCCATTTATTCTAGAATTCCTCACAAACATTACCATGTTATATGTATTTCATGTTGGGAAATTAGTTGGAAAGTATTAATCTAAGCAACTGTGGTCTAGAAGGAGAATATTGCCTATTTTTAAAAAATTTACACTTTTTTGGGGTACCTGGGTGGCTCAGTCAGTTGAGCGTCCGACTTCAGCTCAGGTCATGATCTCACAGTTTGTGGGTTCAAGCCCCGCTTCAGGCTCTGTGCTGACAGCTCGGAGCCTGGAGCCTGCTTTGGATTCTGTGTCTTCCTCTCTCTCTGTCCCTCCCCCACTCATCCTCTGTTTCTCTATGCCTCAATAATAAACATTAAAAATTTTTAAAAAATTTACACTTTTCATTGCCTCTTTAAGGCAATGATCCGTCTTATCCCTTATTATAAACATATGTGTTTCAAGTGCAAAACATATGGCTTATATAGGAAAAACACCAAGATTTGGGGTGTACACAACACATGAATTAAGCCCCAGGAATGTTCTTCCCTTCGGCATCATATCCATCATCTTATTAATGAGAGAACCTCTAAGCTACTGCATCAGATGGGTTGGATTTATAGAGTTCTGCAGGTAAGCAGTTGAATAGCAAAATCTCATTTTCCCTTAGTTCTAATATAAAATGCCCTGACTTAGGTGAATGTATTTCGTAGCACTCCTTTCTATATTTAGATAGCTATAAGTTGAAAACTAAGCATTCTTTCCAGGTCAAGATATCACATAAGATATATAAATCACAATTGCTTTGTGTTTTTCATTTGTAAATGGTGCTGAGTTGCTATTCATTTTCTCTTATAAAGGCAACTTTTGGCAGGATTCCTTGCTCCATATTTTCTGTTTTAGTGACTGAAAGTCATGAAAGCCAGAAATGTGGGAGCTATCTTTGACATATGCTTCTTTTGCTCCTCCTCTCCTGAATTAGCCATCAACTCCTTTCACTTTTCTATTATTTCCACCCTAGTTTATGATCCTAGTGATTATTATAACCACTTCTTTACTGGTTTCTCAAACCCCAAGCCTCCCATTCGTCTTCAGTCTGTCTTCCACATCGCTACCACAATGTTTTTCCTAAAGTGCAAGTTTGGTTGGATTCATTTCTGTTGCCTATAAGATAAGACCAAGTTCCTTCATCTTAGGCTGAGAATAAAGAGTTAACAAAACTTTTTCCCATTTTACAAGATAGCTTTGAACCAAGTACTCCCCCCACCCCCCGAAACCCGATAAAGGTGGAATGTCACCCATGTTACTGGGCAATATTTTTTAAAAAATTTTTTAATGTTTTATTTATTTCTGAGAGAGGAGAGACAGCATGAACAGGGGAGAGTCAGAGAGAGAGGGAGACACAGAATCTGAAGCAGGCTCCAGGCTCTGAGCTGGCTGTCAGCATGGAGCCCGACGAGGGGCTCGAACCCACGAACGTGAGATCATGACCTGAGCCAAAGTTGGAAGCTCAACAGACTGAGCCACCCAGGCGCCCCTACTGGGCAATATTTCTAATGGTAAAATGGGTCGCTGTTGCTATACTGTGTCTGGTCTCGGGGGATTGTGGGTAGGAGACCATGGCTCTGGGCTACGTGAGTGTGGTGATGCATGTAACTGGACATGCCTCTTTGGGTCCCTGGAATCTATGTCTCTTAGGACTCTTACAAGAGATAGTGGTTTCCATGTGGGTCATGGGGCCACCAAACTGATGTGGCGCCCACATCCACCAATGAGATCTTATTTTTCGGCACCTGAGTGTTGGTTGAGATGGGCTCAAAGAAGACTAAAGTCTGTACTGCCGTGAGGACAGCTGACGAAAGATGCCTGATGCTGCCCGCCTGGCTTGTCCCTGTCCCTCTAAGTTAATCTCATGCCAAATAGAGCCTAATATAATCATGCAGGTTTGACTATTTATCTGAACTCAAATAGCAACAAGAGGGGACATTGCAGAGATACATCACTTCCTGTCTCTTCTGCCCATGTTTATCTCCAGCCTCTCAAAATCCTGCCTTATCTACCAGTTTTGCTTGTATTTTGCAGTGTGTTATACTCCCTCATCCTTTTCTCTCTGTGTGTTTCTTCTTCCTCCTTCTTTCCCTCTTTCTTCTCCTTCTCCTTTCCCACCTCGCCCTCTTCCGCCTTCTCCTCTAGACCATTATTGCCCTGCTGAGTTCTGGTTCCTCAGGTTTCAGTGTAATAAAATCCCTCTGGGATGTGTTCCTTGACTGTCAAGGCTCAGCGTCTGTTTCTGTATGACCTAATGTTAGGAATGGTTTTTGAGTTTTTGAACGGTTCAAAAAAAAATCAAAGGAAGAATAATGTGATGTGTAAAAATCATATAAAAGTCAAATTTCAGTGTCCCTAAATAAAGTTTTATTAGAATGTAGCTGCCTGTATTTGTTATATCATTTATGTGTTGTCTGTGGCTGCTTTTGAACTGTAATAGCAGAGTTGAGTAGTTGTGGCAGAGACTATGACTAAGTCTAAAATACTCACTATTTGACCTTTAGTGATAAAGCTTGCTAACCCCTAGTCTAGAGCAGCACTGTCCAATACAAATTTCTGTAGTAATGGGCAGGTTTAAATTTGAAACCGGACTTATGCAGCTATTTAAATTGAAATTAGTAAAATAAAATAAAATAATTCAGGTTGTTAGTCACACTAGCCACATGTGGCTGCCATGTTAGACAGCCCTAGTCCAGAAATCTGGCTTTGTTGTGTGGACTAATTGCATAGCACCTGGATATAACTGTGTTACTGCATTTAATACATTGTTTAATGGCTTTCTTTTCTTTTTTAAAATAATGTTTTATTTATTTCTGAGAGAGAGAGAGAGACAGTGTGAGCAGGGGAGAGTCTCAGAAAGAGAGGGAGACACAGAATCCAAAACAGGCTCCAGGCTCTGAGCTAGCTGTCAGCACAGAGTCTGACGCGGGGCTTGAACCCATGAACCATGAGATCCTGACCTGAGCTGACGTCGGATGCTTAACCGACTGAGCCACATGCCCCTAATGGCTTTATTTTCTTAGCCTTTTTGTTTTCTGACCTAGATACTGAATTTGGGGGAGAAATCTTCTTAGATTTTACTTAACTTTGAATTGTTGGGGCCTATTATAATACATGAGAGATGGGAGGATGTCAGTAGAGATTTGTCTCACAGCTCCTTGTGGTAGTGATGTTTTAGATACACATACCTTTGGTAAGCTGCTGCTTTTTTTTCTTGAGTCATAAAGACTTTCAGAATCTACTGTGACATGACTAGATTTGTCATGACCAACAGGATGTTTATTGCTCTCTTACTGTCAGCCAGATATTGTGCTAGGCATTACCACATGCAGTATCTTAATTTGATTCCTGTAAATTTGCAAAGTTGTTTATGGTGGTCACGATTACATATTTAGTAAAGGACAGATTCATTACTCATTTGTTAAGGTTTTACTTTCTCCTCTTAGGGATTTTAGATTTTTGAAGGGAACCTTCTTTAAACTGATTAAATGATTCTCTAATGCAAACTTTCAGTGATCCATATATAAGTGAGAAGGGATGATGTTTAGGGGCAGAAAAATAATTTCTGGTAATAAAATCTTCTATCACATGGGTGATTGTGTGCTTGTGTGCTTTATTGGTGGATCTCAAAGATGTTTACATAATATAATTTTATTTATTTATATGTTGGGGGAAGGAATATGATGGGTTTCAGGACATGTCACCCTAAAACATGACACCTTGGCTTATTGAATATTTTGGGTTGAAGGAGTTTGAGAAAACAGCAGAAGCAGACCTCCCACACCTTCTTCTCCCTAGAAATAGGTCACAAAGCCCCATGTGAGAGATGCCTTCCCTGGACCCAGAGAAAAGGAGCATCTTTATCTTGGAAGACCACGAACTTTAATAAATAGGTCTTGCTAAGTTCTCGCAGTTTACTGCAGTTGCCTCAGACTTTAACCTATCATATTCCTCCATGACTATCCACTCTTCATCAAGTCTAGCATGAAAATACTCAGGTCTGCTTGTTTCTTCAGGTTGCCCTTCCCTTTTGAAGGCTCCCACGTCACATAAAATTTATAAAACACGTGTATGCTTTTCTCCTGTTAATCTGTCTTTGTCAGTTTAGTTTTGAGACCCAGCAGACAACACTCTTAAAGGTTTGAGGCAAACCTTTTTCTCCCCTACATACCTTACTGAATTCTCACAATTGTCTTGTGAGAGCATGGAATTAAATTCTTCTTTACAGGTAAAACTTTTAGGCTCAGAAAGGTTGGAAAAAAAAGTGGTCAAATTGGAACTCAAATACTCGATTCTCTAACCCAAAAGCTATGATTTCTGTCTTAGTTTGCTTGGATGACTAAAAAAAAAAAAAAAACAACAACAATTCCACAGACTGGGTAGCTTACAAGCAACTGAAATTTATTTCTCACAGTTTAAGAGTCTGAAAGTCTGAGGCCAGGTGCCAGCATGGTTGGGTGAGGGCCTTCGTCCTGGTCCCATATTTCTCCTTTTATTCTCACGTGGTGCAGGAAACGAGGTAACTTTTGGGAGTTCTTTTGTATGAGCATTAATACATCTGTTAAGCCTCCACGTTCCTGATATAAGCACCCCGAAAGGCTTCACCTCCTAATATCATCACTTTGGGCATTAGGATTCCACCATATTAATTTGGGGGGAGGGGACACAAACATTCAGACCATAGCAGCTTTTTTTCTTTTTTTTTTTTTTTTTTTTAATTTATTTCTGAGAGAGAGAGACAGCGTGAGCAGAGGAGGGTTAGAGAGAGAGGGAGACACAGAATCCGAAACAGGCTCCAGGCTCTGAGCTGTCAGCACAGAGCCTGACGTGCAGCTGGAACCCACCAACTGCGAGATCATGACCTAAGCCGAAGTCGGATGCTTAACTGACTGAGCCACCCAGGCGCCCCAATAGCAGCTTTCTTAATGGAAGCTCCCTTAATAGGGATAACTTTAGAATGAGGTGCCATGAAATGATACATGTCTTTGAAACTGTATTGGGGACAATTCTGGAATCAAGGAAATAGCATTTATATCCAGTTATCGACAGTGCTGAGTCTCCAAGGTCATTTAAGATGATTTTGAGTTTTCTGTGTCTATTGGTGCCCATCTGTCAAAATTAAAGCCACAATTAAATTGTATCAGCAACTCAGTAAAAGGGGATCTACTCTTCTGCACCCACTTTCTGTTGTCTACCTATTTATCATATGCTTTCCTTGAAGAGTCTCTTTCAAGTTCCTAGATTTTCAGGGTGTTCTGCAAATCAGATGAAATTTCACGAAAATATTTATCATCCACAGCATAATATTCTTTTAACAAATGAGCTCAGAAGAGAGAAAAATCTGTTTTGTTGTGGTGGTTTCCTATAGCTATCCTTTATTTTGAAGGTGTTCTTAACATTACATAAGTAGTGCATAAAAATATGCTCACTAAGAAAACAAATTAATCAATAAAGATTACAGATTTTAAAGGCAAGACTTCATTTTATCCTTTATTCATAATCTACTTTACTCCCTTGTGGTAAATATTGTCAGCATTGGTTTATATCCTTCCAGATTAGCTTTTAAAAAAATACATGACTCAGATTATTTTTTACGTAACACAACTATTCTATAATCATTTTCCAGTGACTGACTTGTATGACTCAATTATGTATCTTTGAGATTATTATGTGCTAGTATATTTCTCAATTACCTGTTGCCATGGTGATGCCGTGTAACAAAGCACCCCGTAACTTAGTGAATTAAAACAACAGCCATTTGTTATTTCTAGTGCATCTTTTGTTTAGCTGTATAGTTCCTCTGATCTAGGCTGATCCTGGTTTGGTTTTTGAATGCATCTGCTGACAAGTAGGCGAGGAGCTTGTTGGTGTATAATGGCCTCAACTGGAAAAGTTGGCTTTTCTCCACAGATCTTTCACATTTTTCAAGAGGCTAGCTCAGGCATGTTATAATCTTGGAGGCAGGGATCCAAGAATTGATGAAGAAGCATACAAGAAGTTTCGGTCAAAACTCTGTTTGCATCACATTTGCTGCTGTCCTATTGACAGTAGGAAGCCGAGCTTAGAATCAGTGTGGGGAAATGAGTACAAGGAGATGTGAAAAATTGAAGACATTAATACAGTCTGCCACAATTCAAATGTAGCACGATTTTAATTCTGCATAGCACCTTATAGTACAGTCACACCAACATTTATGAATCTGACCCCGTGATGGACTATGAGGGTACCTGTAGTTTTCACTGTTAAAAGCACTAATGCAAGGTACATCTTTTTACACATTTAATTATGCCCACATTTTAATTTCCCAATAGGGATACACTCCAAGAAAGCCCAGAATTTTATTTTTCATTGAAAAGATTAAGAAGTGTGTATAGTAAAACACAACACAAAACAAACAGTAACAACAACAACAAACAACTTTACCTAACTCCAAGATGACTGCTCTCCTCAATTTATTGCTTTCTGCCTTTGGAAGCAGCATTTGGGGCCTACAACTTGAGAGTTTTGAATTATACTTGAATCAGTAAAGGGCTAAGGATATGCTTCTTTCAATTCTCTTTTGTTCCTCTCAGTGGCTTAAGAGGTCCAACAAGAAGTAAAAGCTAAGGAACTGAACAGCATGTAATGTCAGGTAAATACAGCATTTTATCTTACATTTACTCTTCTTTTTAGCATGTGTTGAAGTCATAAAAATAAGTACTGCATCTCATTTTAAAAATGAATCAAAACTAGCGTATGCCATTATTTCTTTCTGGGAGCTACAAATGGAAATATAATCAATAAAGAGTAACACTGAGTCACATGTAATTATTAACAATTCCATATACCTTGTTCATTCTCTAGCCCCATCCATGGATCAGTGGCTCGCACATAGTAGGTGTTTAATACATTTGTGTTGCATAAATGTAAAAAATCTGTGGATAGCCCATACTATGAGTCCCTAAGGTAACAAAGATTATGGGGTAGGAGAAACTGGGTTGATTCTTGAGATCTGGAAAATCTTGTATTTTAGCTTCTCAGGGACAGTTTTATATAACACAAGAATTCTGTTTCACCTTACTATTCATTTGGTGTCTAAGATACTGGGAATAATAATTCTCTGCCATTATGCAGTTCTATTTAGTCTTGGATACAAGAGTCCTTCAGGTACAGCATAAAGATAGACACATTAGAAATGGATTTGTAAAGAGCCCAGGGCCTTGTTTGGGGTCATGTAATTGAAGACAATTTTCCTAAATGTAATGAGAGCAGCCAAGGCCTAAAAGCTAAGAGTTTAAAAGGAACAAATTTATGCAAGGATGAGAAATGGCAAGCCATTATATGAAGCAAGTAATTTTTCTGTTCTCAAATTGCATTTCCTAATAAGTCAAGGTTCAATTTATTTTACTTATAAATGAATATACACTTTTGCCCTGCCTTCTCCCTGTTTGATTGTAGGAGTTTAGTTCAGAGAGTGGGGAAAAAAATATATAGTGCTATTGGTTTTCCTTAGAGGAGAGATGATTATATAATCACCAAATTCAATTAAGAATATGGAAAACATCTTTTTAAACCTGCTCCATATAAAAATCAGTAGGCTTTCATTGTCACTGACAAGAAAAAAATGTAGTCTAAAGCTAGATAATATATTAGCAATCATTTTTTGTCATCCTGGAGAAATAACTTTAAGAAATGAAAGCTGATTCTTTCATTAACTGTAAATATTACCGCTAGCACTATGTAAGTTAATCTACTGTGCTTTGCTTCCAAGTGAAAAATATGTTGAATACATAGGAACTCTTTCGCCCTAAAAATTTAGAAGTCTTTAAGAAATAATGGCTTATGCACATTTAGATTCTGTCTCAGAACACAAAAATGGAGAAATATTGTATAATGTAACCAGTATTTCTCCAAGTCATATGAGGCAATATGAGGTAGTGTGAGGGTCCAGAAGGGATCACAAAAACAACCATCTTTTGTTTGCTGACCTGTA
Organism: Hyaena hyaena; assembly: GCF_003009895.1. Taxonomy (NCBI): domain Eukaryota; kingdom Metazoa; phylum Chordata; class Mammalia; order Carnivora; family Hyaenidae; genus Hyaena; species Hyaena hyaena. Next base: position 195,518 of record NW_024081286.1, read on the forward strand.
ACAACCCTTGTTCACCCAGAGCATCAAGAGCCCTGCCTCTGTGATGATAACCAGTCCCCCGATGTGTCTCCAGAGCAAGATTTCCTACTGCTGTGCTGTACTTAGCCTCTTCATTACTACTCCACCCTACCTTGCTGGTGCCATTGCCCTTGACACTGCTTGGGGCTGAGCAGCCCAGCCACTGGTACCAGTGGCCATGGGAGAACATGCCCTGAGATGTGCTGCCTCCCTTCCCAATAACCACCCTTGAGGTGTAGTATTATAGAGTCAGAAAAAATAATGTCTGTTAAATAATTTTCTCATATACAGGGTCAAATACAAACTGTGCATGACCCTCTGGAGAACAGTATGGAGGTTCCTCAAGAAACTAAAAATAGAACTACCCTATTGCAGTTGCACAATTAGGTATTTACCCAAAGGATACAAAAATACAGATAGGATTTTTAGGATTCAGATACAGAATTGAAGGGGTGCATGCACCCAGGTGTTTATAGCAGCATTATCAACAATAGCCAGACTATGGAGAGAGCTCAAATGTCTATTGGCTCATGAATGGATAAAGAAGATGTGGTATATACATGTAAGGAATATTACTCACATTGAGTAATTCATTAAAATGAATGAAATCTTGCCATTTGCAATGACCTGGATGGAGCTAGAATGCATTATGCTAAGTGAAATAAGTCAATCAGAAAAAGACAAATACCATATGAATTCACTCATGTGTGGAATTTAAGAAACAAAACAGATGAATAGATGGGGAGGGAGGGAGAGGAAAGAGGGAAACAAACCACAGGAGACTTAACGATGGAGAACAAACTGAGGGTTGATGGAGGGGTTGGGTGGGAGACGGGCTAGACGGATCATGGGCACTAAGGAGGCACTTGTGATGAGCACTGGGTGCTGTATGCAAACTGATGAATCACTGAATTCTATTCCTAAAGCCAATATTGCACTGGATGTTAACTAAAATTTAATAAATAAATAAATAGGGAAAAAAGGGAACAATTGTACATGATCTACATTTCTAAAGGAGGAAGTTTAGGCTGACCTACACTTACTCTAAAATCTGGGAATGAGTGATGATGGTCATCGCGGTAGTTGTAGGAAAAGCTTAGGGTACCATACTGCCTGGTTGTATGTCTATGATTATCATTTTTGGTTTTCATTCTGGTGACCTAATTACCTTACTTCAAAAGTAAGACTGGATAATTTCTATTTAGTGGTTGCTTTAGTAACTATGGAAAGTATCATGACAAAATCTATAATTTGTATAATTGTAACACAATAATAACAACAGTTGTACAGTGCAAATTTTACAATTTATTAAAGTTGGACGTACCTTGTAGAATGTGATCTTTGTAACAATGCCATGAGAGTAGTGATGGATTGCATTTGTAGTTAGATTTGATGAATTAACAAACTGAGGCTCTAGGGGGTTATTTAATTAATCTAAAGTGACATGGCTAGTAACTGGCAGAGGCAAAATTTGAAGCCAGGTTATTTAATTGAAATGAATACATTACCCCCTTTTAATACTATGATTTAGAGAGCCCATTACTTTCTGATATTCAAACAGTCTTCTGGTGTTTGGTGGTTCAAGTTTTCACATATGCATGCACACATACACGCGCACACATATTCCATAAATTCATGTTATCATACTGTATATCCTCCTATATTTTTTTTGTTGAACTTCTACCCCCAACTCTCATCCCTCTCCATTGCCATCACCCAGATACTCTGTCTACACATAAGTATCCCATACTAACAACACATTCTTCTTACTTTCTTCATGCTTATATAAGCATATAAAGTATACATGGTTGTGAGTAATAATCACATTGAAATAGACACAGTTTTCTGCATTTTGTTTTTTCTCATTTAACAATGGCATTTGGAAGTTTCTCCAAATTCAGAGACTTAGTTGTCATTCATTCTTTTATTTGCTACATAATATGTCATGGTTGGGGGTATTGTAAATTGCCCAGTATTCCCTGGATGATGGGCATTTCAATTTGTTTGCAATTTTAACACTATCCACAGTGTTGCAGTTAACATTTATACATATGTCTTCATGTGGCTGTTTGAAAGGGTATGATATTCTTGTTTGTGAGAGAGACAGAGTGTGAGTGGGGGAAGGGCAGAGAGAGAGAAAAACACAGAATCTGAAGTAAGCTCCAGGCTCTGAGCTGTCAATACAGAACCATATGCAGGTCTTGAACCCATGAACAGTGAGATCATAACCCAAGCTGAAGACAGAGACTTAACCCACTGAGCCACCCAGGCACCCTGAAAAGGTATGATATTCTTAATTTTAATAGTTGGTGATAGATTGTTTTCCAAAAGATTTCTGATAGGGTTGTGAGAAGTCAGATTTCCCCCCAAAAGCATATGAGAGTAAGTTTCCTTTACATTTTATCTGTAAGAGATAAGATAATTTTTAATGTTTGCCAATGCTATAGGAATCAGGTGATATTGTAACTTTAATTTATACTTCCCTTACTGCTACTGTAGTTGGATATATTTTTCTAATGCATTTTATGTTATTTGAATGATAATCTTCTGCAACTTGCCTTTCTATATCCTTAGTATGTTTTCTGCAGGGTAGTTTATCTCTTCCTTGGCTATTTGTCAGAATTTTATTATGTCATATATATTATATGTTAATTCTTGTGTGATATTTTTAAAATCTCTTATTCATCTGTTAGGTTCTCGTATCTTACATGGTACAAAATTACTTATTTTAAAAATTTATAGCTCAAAGGAAGTTTATTTCCTCTTTTACAACTACTGAGTTTTTATCCATTGTAAAAAAAATCTCCTTAAATCGTATATTGTGTAGGAATTTTATGTTTTACATTTAAATATTTAGTTCTGAAATTTCTTTATGTATCTGGTGGAAGAATGGGTTTGCTTTAATTTTCTCCCAGATGTAAAACTAATTTTTCCGATATCATTTGTTAAATAAGTCATGGTTTTTCACTGAATTAAAATTTCTCCTTTGTCAAACATGAATTTTTCAAGTACTTTTAGATGTATTTTTGGATTATGTTCAACAGATCTCTGTCAGGGACTATGAAGGCTTTGAGTTTTTAACCTTTCCTCTAAGTTGACAGGTTAGCCTGCCCCAGTTTTAGAGGTGCTGGAAGAAGATACAAGACTCCTAGGTTAGAGGCAAAGGACAGTTTATTACTCACAACGTTAACAGCAGCTATAGTTTCAAATTTTTCTGGCCTGAGCTCTCTGAGCCTCAATTCCTGCAGAATAATGCAAGGAGGGCCAGACAACAATACTCTAGCTACATTAGTTGAATGTTGATATGTTGCAATTATTTTGCCCATTCAGTTCAAGAAATTTTCTGATTTTCCATTGTGAAGTCTTTGGTGTTATTTGAAGTGTGCTGTTTAATTTTCAAATAGTTGGGTGTTTCTCATATGTTTTTCTATTATTGATTGCTAATTTAATTCTACTGTGGACAGAGAATATAATCTATATTCTTTAAATACTTTAAAAATTATTGTTACATGGGTGTCTTTTATAGCCTTTTCTTGCCTAACTGTTTTGGCTAGGATTTGAATAATATGTTGAATACAAGTGGTAAGAGTAGGCAGCTTTGTTCTATTCCTGATCATAGAGGAAAAGCTTTCAGCTTCTCATTATGTGGTATGATGATATTAGCAGTGGGTTTGTCATATACAGTATTTATATTTTGAGGTACATTCATTTTATACCTAATTTGTTGAGGGTTTTTATGATGAAAGAATGTTGAATTTTGTCAAATGGTTTTTATGCATTTGTTGAGATGATTATATGATTTTTATACATCATTTTGTTGTATTACACTTATTGATTTGCATATATTTAACCATCCTTGCATTGCATGGATAAATCCCACTTGATCATAGAATGTGGTCCTTTTAATGTGCTGTTGAATTGTACTGTCTGTTGACACTTTGTTGAGGATTATGATGGAAAGGGAACCACTGTACACTGTTGATGGGATTATAAATTGGTATAGGCATTATGGGAAACACTGTGGAGTTTCCTCAAAGCATTAAAAATAGAACTATTGTATCATCTAGCTATCCTACTTCTGGATATTTATCAAGAGGAAATGAAAACAGTAACTTAAAAAGTTAAAAGCAATTTAAGTGTTCATTGATGGATGAATGGATAAAGAAACACACACATACACCACACATACACACACACACACACACACACACACACACACACACACTGGAATATTAAGCCTTAAAAAAGAAGTAAACTCTGCCATTTGTGACAACAGAAGGAACTTAGAGAAAATTATGAAATAAGCAAGATACGGAGACATAAATACTGCACAAGGGTTCTCTTTTTTTCCTATATCCTTTCCAACATTTGTTATTTCTTGTCTTTTAGGTAATAGCCATTCTAAGGGGTGTAAGGTGATATCTCATTGTAGTTTTGATATCCATTTCCCTCATGACTAGTGATGTTGAGTACCTTTTCTTGTACTTGTTGATCATCTGTATGTCTTCTTTCGAAAAATATCTGTTTAGATCTGCTCATATTTTTTTTTTGTCAGATTGTTTTTTTGTTCTTGAGTTGTTTGAGTTCTTTATATATTTTGGAAATTAATCCTTAATCGGATATAGGATTTACAAGTATTTTCTCCCATTCCATAGATTTCCTTTTCATTTTGTTGATGGTTTCCTTTGCAATGGAGTAGTGTTTTGGGTTCGATATAGTCCCACTTGCTTATTTTTGCCTTTGTTACATTTGCTTTTGGTGTCATATCCAGAAAGTCATCACCAAAACCAATGTCAAGAAGCTTAGATTTATGGTTTCAGGACTTAAGTTCAAGTCTTTAATCCATTTTGAGATAATTCGTATGTATATTTTAAACTAGTGGTCCAATTTTATTCTTTGCAAATTGTTATCCACTTTTCTCAATACCATTTATATAAGGGACTGTCATTTCCCCATTGTATATTCTTGGTTCTTTGTTGTAAATTAATTGGTGAGGTATATTTGGGCTTATTTCTGGGATCTCTATTCAGTTCTCTAGATCTATGTGTGTATATGTATCTTAATACTGTACTGTTTTGATTACTATATCTTGGTGATGTAGCTTAAAATTGGCAAGCATGATTCCTTGAGCTATGAACCTCTTTCTCAAGATTTGTGTGACTAATTGGGGTCTTTTGTGGTTCCATACAAATTTTAGAGTTGTTTATTCTATTTCTATGAATGATATCATTGAGATTTTGTTAGGAATGATTTTTTCAATGACTTTCAAAATATTTCTCTTATTCTTTAGATTGGAAAATTGTAATTTACCTCTTTTCAAGTTTTCCGTGCCTTTCATTTGGAAGGTCAAATTTGTTATAAGACTCTCCAGCAAAATTTTAATTTTAGGCATTGTAATTTTCAGTTCTCTAATTTCCATTTGGCTCACTATTATAGTTTCCAAATCTTCTTTCCTTTATATTTTTGGACACATTCATCATAGCTTCTCTGAAATCTGTGCCAACTCCAAAATTTGGGTAATCTTGGAGTTTCTTTCTGTAATTGGTTTTTCTCTTGACTGTGGGACACTTTTTGTTTTGCTGTTCGCTTTTTTTTATGTCAAGTACTTTTTGTTGTATATTGGACATTGTGATTGATGTATTTTAGGGGTTCTGGATTTGTTTTTTGTCTTTCACTGTAGAACTTTGACTTTAGTCCTAGCAGGCAGTTAACTTAGCTAACTTGCAACTTCAAATTTTGCCACAACGCTGCTGAGCAAATAGCTAAAATTTCCCATCAGTTCTTTGAGTGTCAGAGTGTTTTTATCACCTGGTCCCTGAAGTATGTGTAGTTCAGAGACCAGCCAGGGGTTTGGGTAGAATTTGTAATTAGATTTATTCCCTTTTGTCTATAGTTCTCTTTATTGGGGATTTTCCCAATGTCTTGGGCTGTTCAGACTGGGAAGTGACTTCTCAAAGTTGCATGGACATAAATTTCACTCAGTGCACTTTACTCTTTTTCATAGGTGTTCTCTCCTTAAGTTCCAAAAGTTTTGCTCACTCCTTAGTGCCTTACCTTAAAATGATTGTTTCTATTCATATTTTGTATAGAGTTCATAGTTGTTATCCGTCGGAGAGTCATCCACTCTACCATCACTAGAAGTGAAATCCATACAAGCTTTTAATAAAGGAAAATATAAATCATAAAATCTGCCTTAAGGCATCTAGGGAAGGAAAAGACAAAAAGTATTTTTGAAGTCAGAGCTTTTAAAAAAAATGATTAAACAATAAATGTTTTCTGTGTGTAACTCACCCAGGTCACACTGTGAAAGAAATCAATCACAGGTATTAGCTTGTACCTAATGCAGCTTCTCTGAAACACAGTAACGTCTATGTATTTAGACAAAATTAACTAATGCATAGTAAAGGTAAGTGCTTTATCAATGGCTAGATTCTTATGTACGCTTGACAGGTCATTGATCAGTAAAAACATGTGAAAAAAGATGTTAAGGACAACACAGACTGTGAAGATTCAGGGTTAGGTGTGTGTGGAAAAATGTTTTTTGAAAAAATCTATTTGTATGGAACCTGTAGATGAGTATGGATAAATCAATTCAAAACATCTGATTAAAATGACCATGTATTACCTTTCTCATGTCACTGAAGCCAATTAAAGTTTGACAGGAATGGAGAAAGGGGACAGATTCAAGGTGATGTTTGTTCTCTTTAAAATCTCATTTTCTTTCTCTTTGCCTTTTCTGCCAAAAAGGCTGCAATTTTTATGAAACGAGTTTTGTAATATGTATTTGTTTAAATATAAGCTGACTGAGGTAGACAGTCATTATGATGCACTTTTTCCTCACATCGAAAATCTGCTTTTGTAGGATGTTGAAAAGAAGCATGAGTAGCAAATTTTCATGTTTTAGGCATACCTGCTAATGAATTCGTGTAAGATATAATAATCAATTATCATTTTAAGATGTTTATGGGATATTAATTTTGTCAGTAGATATTATTGTTTACTGCCAGCCTTTTAACACAAAGTAGTTTTTCCTAGAGAAATAAGCACATTTGGTTTACCATCCCTCATAGAACAATACCTTTTTCTAATGTTCATCCCTAGAGCAGTAGAGTAGATAATATTTTAAATTCAAGAGAAACAAAAAAAGTCACAGTAAGCATTCTTTAAAGCAAAATACAGAGCTTATAATAAAACAAAGCTTCAAATATATACTTTGAAATTCTAATGTTCCTCATAGGTAATTTGGGTCCACATCACTTTTAGTGGAAATTTATATTTGTAATCATTTTACATTTTCAATGTACCTACATTTCTCAGAATTACTGTGACAAATAATTAAGGTCGAATCCAGCCTCCAACCCTCTGATTTATTACAGGACTCTTGCAAATGTGCTCAATATGTAATTTATATATCATCATTAAATTTTTTAAAATGTTTATTTATTTTTGAGATAGAGAGAGACACACACACAGAGCACGACTGGGGGAGAGGCAGAGACAGAGGGAGACACAGAATCTGAAGCAGGCTCTAGGCTCTGAGCCATCAGAGCCATCAGCACAGAGCCTGACATGGAGCTCGAACTCACAAACTATGAGATCAGGACCTGAGCTAAAGTCAGATGCTTACCCGGCTGAGCCACCCAGGCACCCTTATATATCATCATTTTAAATAAGATTTTTGCATTTTTTCTTTTGAGGGTCCTTAAAGGGACAACTTTTACATGTTAAGGGAGGTTATTTTGGACCTGTGAGCGCCTCAGAGATGACCTGCATTGTACTCTTCAGTATGCCAGTCTGTAACACCCTGAATGTCACACAGGATATCTTCATTTTCCAAGTGGTGTGTTTTACCATCAATATCTTTCTGAAGCAATGAAGAATATCATATCATTTGATTTTCTTTTTCTTTTCTTTTCTTTTAAATATTTTTATTTCTAGGAGAGAGAGAGAGCGAGCGAGCGAGAGAGCGAGCGAGCCTGAGCAGGGGAGGGTCAGAGAGAGAGGGAGATACAGATTCTGAAACAGGCTCCAGGCTCTGAGCTGGCAGTCAGCACAGAGCCCGACGCGGGGCTCGAATCCACGAACCTCGAGATCATGACCTAAGTGAAAGTCAGAGGCTTAACCGACTAAGCCACCCAGGCGCCCCATCATATCATTTGATTTTCATAATTTCTAACACTTTACACATTATTTTAGTGGCAGATAGTTTTAAGACAAACCCTTCAATGTTAGCTGAATTTCTTCTCTATTTTAAAGTATAATGATTTATTCTGTGAGTAAAAACTATTTTTCAAGTAAAATACACATTTTGGAAAACAAACTCCGGTCTCCCTGCTTCAAAATGAGTGTCACATTTTCATGATTTCAAGCTGAAACATGGCCAGGGAGACTATTGTTTAAGGAGAAAATGATTATGCTCTGAGATTGTTAAAGCAGTTGGTGTATTATTCCGGCTCTCTTTATATTTGGAATTCCTAGCACATAGCAGAAAATCAATAAATGTTGCATTAAATCAATGAAGAGCAAAAGCTAGGGTTGTTAAAATTATATTTTTAAATAATAAATGTGATTCTAATATTTCTTAGCTAATAAACTGTCAATCAGAAAAAAATCATGGAATGATAGTAATCTATTCAATGTTTGCACAGGCCATTAGAATTTTCAAATATGACATTGACTCTCGGTGACCTCCCTAAATGTACTGACTTTCCCCTCCTGCTTCATCATGGGATTTTTATTGCACATATGTTAACACACTTAGATTGCTATTTGCTTACTGTTTCTGGCAGCTACAATGCAGTGTGTTGAAGAACGGAGCATTTTGTAATTATTTGGATTGACAGCTATATTATGATGCTCCATTAGACAGTGAATTCCTAGAGAAGACTCCCTTCCAGCATTATTTGCTGAACTGAATTGAGTTTAGTTTTTGTGACTTCATAAAAGGTCGTCAAAGAGAGAAAAAAACAGTAACTAAAATTTTAAAGAGTTTTTGGCTGAATAATCTTAGAAAATGAATTTCTATGGTTATTGTTTGCTTTTAAGAATTGTATAGAGAAACTGGTAGGGTTAATGGGATTGGCATGTGTCTGCTCATTCATACTTAGAAGCATGATATGGTACTAGGCGTTATAGTTTATGCTATGTAAAATTTATGTTTACATTTTGTATTATAGATATTTGAATGTGGAAGGAAAATCATATAAAATTCTGGGTTTCAGGGAGTTTGTTTGTATTTGTATTTTAAAATTATTTTAAGATAATGAAATATTGGGGCACCTGGATGGCTCAGTCAGTTAAGCGTCCAGCTTCGACTCAGGTCATGATCTCATGGTTTGTGGGTTTGAGCCCTGCACTGGGCTCTGTGCTGATAGCTAGCTCAGAGCCTGGAGTCTGCTTCAGATTCTGTGTCTCCCTCTCTCTCTGCCCCTCCTCAATTCGTGCTCTGTCTCTCTGTGTCTCAAAAATAAATAAAACAAACAAAAAAAATTCTTAAATAATTAAATATTTCAGGCATACGGAAAACTATAGAGAGTAATACGATGACCATCCATGTTTCCATCACCCACTTTGCTGCAAAATTTGAAAACAATTTTTAAGTATAAGAATAGAGTGGGGCTCCTGGGTGGCTTAGTCAGCTAAGCATCTGACTCTTGATTTTTATTTTTTTTATTTTTTTTTTATTTCTAGGAGAGAGAGAGACAGCGTGAGCAGGGGAGGGTCAGAGAGAGAGGGAGTCACAGACTGAAACAGGCTCCAGGCTCTGAGCTGGCAGTCAGCACAGAGCCCGACGCGGGGCTCGAACCCACGAACCGCGAGATCGTGACCTAAGCGAAAGTCGGATGCTCAACCGACTAAGCCACCCAGGCACCCCATCTGACTCTTGATTTTGACTCAGGTCATGATCTGAGGATCATGGGATCGAGTCCCGCATCAGGCTCTGCACTGAGCATGGAGCCTGCTTAAGATTCTCTTTCTCCCTTCAGGAATTAAAAATTCCATCTCTAAATGAGATTTTCTAAGACTGGTGCACATTAGCTATTTTTAACATTTTCATAGATGCATTTAATGTTATCAGTTCAGTCTCATTAACTCAGTTTTACATAAAAGTTGTTTGTCCGATTTTTGAAAAATTACCTCCTCATATTCTCACAATTTATAATATGTGGCACATGAGAAGCTGCAGAAAAACCACTAGCCCCAAATCAAAACATGTGAGTCCTTGTGCACCTTATATTTATATAGAAATAGGAAGTATATTTCATGCATGTGGCATTATCAAACATGTTAATGTTTCACTGAATAGTTTGGTTGGAATAAAATTATGAATCTATTATTTAAATGAGGTAAAGGATTATATGGTTTTTTATGCAGAAAATATATCTCGTTTCTCTTACTTTACTACCTCATTTGGTTTTAGATGAAGAATGTCAGAGTTTATAATGAGGAAACCAGTTCTCATTTTCACCAAAACTGCCCAAATTTAATACGTGTGCTTCATGCTTCAGAATCCTTCTAAGTAATAATCTGCTATGTGTCTTATATTTTTGTTTGTTGAATGTGGGCAAAGGCATTGTGAAGCTTATAATTTTGCTCTGTCCAATTGCCTGTAATAATATTAATTAAAATGACTGTAGTTTTCTATGAGATTAAAGTTATAATTTTCTATTTCTTTTTTTTAAAGTTTTCATTTAGATTCCAATTAGTTAACAGTCTACTATTTCTTATCTGCCTTGTAAAAGTTTTCAGAATTATTGAAACTATTAGAGGTAGCACCAAAGACACATTCCTGAAGTAGTTCTAACAAATTTGCAAATTCTTTGTTCATAATGAAAAAATTAAAAAAAAAAAACCGTAAATGTATATCCAAGCCTATAGAGGATTGTTTTTCTCCAATAAAGTCAATTCAAAATCTATCATTCAACACCTATACTCTAAATGTCTTTGTAAACATTTAGAAAAATAAAAGGGCCCACCTTGTGAAAATGTCTCAGAGTTGATGTGGAGAGCAAAGGAAAAGGAAATGCAGAAAAAATTAAATTTCCTTATAACTTGAGATAGTTGGGCCTCAATGCGCCCATCTGCCTCAATGTTAGAGGCAAAAAGCAACCTTAGCTTGACTGTAGCCTAGCCTCCAGGATCCTGTAACTCTTCTTTAACATATAAAAATCGCTTTGGAATTTTCCTTCTCTCCACCCTCTCCTACCCAGGATATGTGTCAACAATCATCCCCCAAGCATATGACCTACTGATATACATCTGAAGGGTCTCATGACTAAGGTTTTACTCGACAGTAGTAAATGACCCCTTAAGGTCCTGGAAACTTTCCTTCCAAATTCCTTAGAGACTTACACTATCCCTAACTCCCTCCTAACTTGAAAGTATATAATCAATCAGTCCTCACAACCCCAGTGCCTCCCTTTCCGCCCATGGGTGTGTCCCTGTGCTTTAATAAAATAACCTTTTGCACCGAAGATGTTTCAAGAATTCTTTCTAGACCATACACTCCCGAATCCCAACATTTCACATCAAAAGTCTTTTGTATACTGCACCAATATGGAATTTACTCAAGCAACACAAAACTACTTAAGGCTAATGTAGAATTATATTTTACTTGTTTTCTGTATAAAAAGTGTGCCTGTGTGCATGTGCACACAAACACACACACACACACACACACACACACTCACACAGAGGTTCCTTGAGTTGTCTTGTCGGCTGGCCCACACTTTTATCTAAAAGAAAAATGGAGTAATAATAGTGGTGAAGTGAAGTGCAGGGGAAAAAAAATAAAAGGGTCCATTTTACCAGAATTGCCCTTTCTAGGAATAAAAATAGCAGGAGGGAGTCAAATAGTTCTGAAGAGAAGCAGAATGGCAATTTATTTAATACCATGTTAAGATAAAGATTTAAAGTTTATATTGATTAGAAAGGACATAATTTTGGGCCCCTGGGTGGCTCTGTCAGTTGAACATCTGACTTAGGCTCAGGTCATGATCTCACAGTTCATGGGTTCCAGCCCAGCGTGGGGCTCTGTGCTGGCAGCTCAGAGTTTGACGCCTGCTTCAGATTCTGTGTCTCCTTCTCTCTCTGCCCCTCCCCTGCTTACAGTCTCTCTGTCTCTCTCTCCAAAATAAACAACCATTACAAAATTATATTTAATAGAAAGGACATAATTTTTTCTCCATCTTTAATAAAATAAGTCCACTATTTACCTGGAAATTCATGGAGGAAACAAAATGGCTTCAGTGCAGAATTACCTTAAGATTGTTGAAAAAACAAAATGTTTCCAATTAAATTCGAAGAACTAATTGGCTTTATTCAGCTCCTTTCTACTTGCTAAAGCTCTGAGGAGCTAGCTGTACAAATGGAAGACTTCTGTATAAAAGCTAGTAATGGAGGTGGAATAACAAAATTATTAGCAGAAGAAAAGAAGGGCATGAGTCTGTCATGCAGATTAACTTACTATTGCTGGTCAGGAGATCCCAGAGTGACTGTTTAAAGCTCACGTTCCTGAAGTTAAAGTTCCTTGCTGTCATAGGTGCAAGTGACTCCATTTTAGGTCTATGTTTTTCTTTCTTTCTTTCTTTGTAACAAGATCGAATCAATCAACGACATGTCCTAATTGTTTGCTGTCATACTGGGCATTAAGAAATCCAAAAACAGGGGCGCCTGGGTGGCTTAGTCGGTTAAGCGTCCGACTTTCGCTTAGGTCATGATCTCGAGGTTCGTGGGTTCGAACCCCGCGTCGGGCTCTGTGCTGACTGCCAGCTCAGAGCCTGGAGCCTGTTTCAGTCTGTGACTCCCTCTCTCTCTGACCCTCCCCTGCTCACACTGTCTCTCTCTCTCTCTCTCTCTCTCCTAGAAATAAATAAAACATTAAAAAAATTAAAAAAAAAAGAAATCCAAAAACAAGATGAATAATTTAGTTATGAGGATAAGAAATGATAAGGGACCATAGGGGCAGATATGACTAGGACCCATGGTGTTTCCTTGTAAGAGAAGCCCTATTCGGCTTGACGGTAGGTAGAAAGTTCTAGAAGATGCCGCCGAAGAAAAGGCAGGTGTGGAAAGGAGTTTTAGGTGTGTACTTAGGACTTAGGATTAGGGTGGCCTAATGATACCCAAGTTCTTAGCATTTACTTTTGATCTGATTTATCTGAAAAGTTCAGCTCTAGAGATAAAGGTTGAATAATGGGGCAGGGCTCGATTTCTCTACTGATAAGGAAGATGGGCTGTTGTCCAATAATGTAATGGTGAAAAATGATCAGAACCTTGGTCCCTGATAGGGCAAGGGGAAAATGCTGAACCAGGGAAACTAGTGACATTAACAAAGATATGTTTCTGCATTGAAAAAACATTAAAGTATTTATGAAGGCCACTGTTTTATTGACTAATCAATCTATGTGTTGTGGTAAACCCTGAAGAGAGCATGAAAAGATGGCTTAAAACCTGTCAAAAATAGATTTCTTGTTTTTTGTTTTTTGGTTTTTTTTTTTTGGGAAAAATCCTTAGTGTCTCTGTCCTGCTACTAGAAGTTAGTAAAGACATACTTCTTCTTTGTCCTGTTGTGATATTTCCCCTTATTTCTTCCTCCTGAGTCTTCTGTCTTGAGTCTGGCTTCCTTTCATGTAAGAGCAGAAGTGCTTTACATAACAGAACCCTGTTCTTTGATTTCCTGAGGGAAGTCTTTATTTTAAAATGACTGTAACGCAGTGGATTCTGTTCTTTCTATATCTGGTGTATTTCTGGCCCTTTTCTTTTGAAACTCATACCAATTTTACTCTGTTTCCTTCTCCTATGCCTCATGGAAAAAACCCAGATGGCTAAAACTCAGTGCAGACTGGGACAGTAGGGGTAAACTACTTGAATAACAGGATACCTTTAATTTTTCATGAACCCAGATGTTCCCATCTATCACTTGTGAAGTAGAGAATATATTTTGGGCAAGTCCCTTGAACTCTGAGGGCATTGTTGTCTTCATTTGAGAAGATGGGATCATGTAACACTTTTGTAACTTAAAAAAATTATTTTGAGGTATACTGGACATATAACATTTATAAGTTGAAGTGTACAATGTAATGATTTAATATTCATATATTTTGCAAAATGATCACCCCAATAAGCCTAGTTAACATGCATCATCATACATAGTTACAAAACTTTTTTTGGGTTGAAAACTTCTTACATCTATTCTCTTAGCCACTCGCAAATATGCAATACAGTATTATTAACTGTTCTCACTCTGCCATACATTATATCCCCATGAACAGTTGTTCTTTTTGATGAATTCCTTCTTCCCCCTTCTCTTTTGACTTATTTATTTTTAAGAATTTTTTAATGTTTATTTATGTTAGAGGGAGAGAGAGTGAGAGAGAGAGAGCATGAGCAGAGAAGGGGCAGAGAGAGAGGGAGACACAGAATCCAAAGCAGGTTCCAGATCTGAACTGTCAGCACAGAGCCCAACGCAGGGCTTGATCCCACAAACCGTGAGACCATGACCTGAGCCAAAGTCGGACGCTTAACCGACTGAACCACCCAGGCGCCCCCATTTTTTGAAAATAGAGTGTTACATTGGTTTCAAGTGTACAACTTAATGATTTGACAAGTCTACACACTATGTTATGCCTACCACAAGTGTGGCTACTGTCTGTCACCATACAACACTATTATAATACCATTGACTCTCTTTCTTATGCTGTACCTTGAATTCCTGTGACTTATCCATTCCATAACTGGAAGTCTGTGTCTCCTTCTCTCTTTCACTCATTTTGCCCATCTTCTCATCCTCTCCCCTCTAGCAAACAGCAGTTCTCTGTGTTTATAGTCTGATTCTTTTTTTTGTTCGTTTGCTTTGTTGTTTAGATTTCACATATAAGTGAAATCATATGGTATTTATCTTTGATGCATTTCACTTAGGAATGACATAACTCTTTTTTTCTTAAGGTTTTTCTTTTTATATGTATTTTGAGGGAGGGGGGACAGAAGGAGAGGGAAAGAGAGAATCCCAAGCAGGTCCTGTCTTAGGGCTAGAATCCCTGAACCATGAGACCATGACCTGAGCCAAAATCAAGAGTCGGATGCTCAAACGCTGAGCCACCCAGGTGCACCAGGAATGACATAGCTCTTAAAGTAATTTTACATTTCAGTCATTCCATCAGGACACAAAGTGTCCTATTTAAAGGCCATAATGGGTTGTTATCTCTTTGGCACTTAAATTACCATGTTATGGCATAGTGCTCTATAAGTAGTAAGTACTCATTTATACAATGAATACATGGCATAGATTTTTATGGTGTTAGAAAATTAGAAAGTCATATGAAACATATTGCCATCTTCAGACATTAATTGTACCCCTGTTTATACCTGATATAGTTTCATAATTGTTCCTATTTATTCTCCTCAATACTAGCAATGCCTCAGTATGCCAAAATTTGAAAAAAAATGAGAAAAGTCTCCTTTTGACTCTGTTAATTTGATAGTAGACTTAACAAATAAAACTAATTATAGTTAAAAGAATTTTTACCATATCTCTCAAGTTTATCATTCATCAGTAACCAGGAAAGGTAATATATAAAACCAACAGAGATTGTTCAAAGGGGTTATATGCTCGTGGAAATAGGAAATTTTAATAGAAACCATTTTGTAAATGTTACTTTGAGGATCACTAAATTGGAGACGGTAGGTTGAAAATGTGACCAAAATGGTCAATGAAAGGCCATTATGATAGCTTTCTGAATGAAAGCATTCAAGTACTTTATAATTTTAGCTCCTTTGAATGTTCAATCTCTTTGCGCCTGATCTCATTCATTTATATAGTGTTGATGACCAAAATTCTGACCTAAAAATCCTATACTTTAATTTTACTTCAACAAAGAAAGCTGTTTATTACTGATCCAGTTACATTTGTAGTTACCAAAATGGCTCTAAAATTATGTGTTGAGTAATCAGATAGCTTCATGTTTTCATTAACTGAGGAAGAATGGCAAGCATCAGAACTATTGCCAAACATTAGTAATATCTTCTGTGTGAAAGGTTTTAAATATTTAGTTAAAATGTTCATAAGAGATTTTCTAAGTGTAAAGCACACCCTCTTAAGTAATTCCTTAAGTGTTAGCCTTAGTAATTCTACTTCTATGAATTTCTTTTTTTAAAAAGATGAAAAAAACCAGGCAAAATTAGATGGACAAAGATTTCTACCACATTATTGTTTCAAGATATGGAGTAGTATGACCTATCCCTGAAGATACAATGATAGGCAACAACAGGAAAAGAGAAGAACAAAGCACATTCATAACACAAAATCTATGAACACCGGCATCTTTGTACAATTTTTATTTATAGGTGAAATATATTATTCATAATATTAAGTGGGAAAAGCAGAATAGATGAATGAATATATGATGTGACCTGTTCAACTTGTAGCTAGGACAGAAGATATTAATCAGAAGTAGAAAAAAATCTCAATGTTTGATGCTGGGGGATACAATTATAGGTCATTTTAATGTTACTTATAGATTATAAATAGATTTTATAGATTATAGATTTATAGATTGTATGGTTTTTATAGATTACATGGTTTCCATAATGATACTTTATTTTGATTTTACTATTTTTTACTAATATACTTCACATTTAAAAAATATTTTTAAAGTTTTTTTTTTATTTTTGAGAGAGAGAGAGAGAGAGAGAGAGAGAATATGAGCTTGCGAGGGGCAGAAAGAGAGAGGGAGACATAGAACCTGAAGCAGGCTCCAGGCTCTGAGCTGTCAGCACAGAGCCCAATGCTGGGTTCAAACCCCTGAATGGCGAGATCACGACCTGAGCCGAAGTCAGATGCTCTACCAACTGAGCCAGGAGTCTCTCTCTGCACATTTTAGAGCACATTCAGATTTACAGAAAAGTTGTGCAGAAAATGCGGAGAATTCCCATATGCCTCCTCTCTTGTCTGCACACACTTCCTCCTTCTATTAATGTGCTGCATTAGTAGGTATATATGCTACATTGAACCGGTATTGGTCCATTTTTTTTTAATCAATGTCCACAGTTTACATTAAGGTTACTCTTTGTGTTGCAGAGTTCAGTGGACTTTGAAAATGCACAGTGCCACCTGCTTGCCATTGCAGTATTATACAGAAGCTTCACTTAGCTAAATGTGCTCTGTGGTTTATGTAATCGTTGCTGCCCCGCTCACCACCCCCATCCCTGAATTCCTAGAAGCCACTGAACTTTTTACTGTCTCTGTAGTTTGCCTTTTCCACATTGTCAGAGTTGGAATCATATCGTATATAGCCTTTTCAGACTGGCTTCTCAGCAATAAGGTGTTTAAGATTTCTCTGTGGGTTTTCTTTTTTTCTTTTTTTTAAATGTTTTATTTATTTCTGAGAGAAAGAGACAGTGTGAGCAGGGGAGGGTCACAGAGAGAGGGAGACACAGAATCTGAAACAGGCTCTAGGCTCTGAGCTAGCTGTCAGCCCAGAGCCCGACATGGGGCTCGAACCCACGAACTGTGAGATCATGACCTGGGCCGAGTCGGACATTCAACTGACTGAACCACCCAGGCGTCCCTCTCTGTGGTTTTTCATGACCGGGCAGCTCAGTAATAATATTCCTTTGTATGGATGTACCATAGCTTATTTATCTACTCATAGTGATGCATGGCTTGGTTGTTTGCAATTTTTACACTTGATCTTAGCCAAAAGGCCAAGAAGCGATTGGTTGTTTCCAGTTTTTAATAGCTATGAATAAAGGTACTACTGACATTCATGTGCAGTTTTGTATAGGCATAAGTTTTCAACTCATTTGAAGAAATACCTAGGAATGCAGATGATGGATTACTTTTAATTTTAATGAAGTCCAACTTACCAAGTTTTTTGTTTTGTGAATCATGCTTTTATTAACTTCTCTAGTCATTGACAAACCCAGAATCACCCAGTGGATTTGTAGTTTTCATTTACCATTTAGATGTATGATCCATTTGAGTTAGCTTTTGTGAAAGGCGTAACATCTCTTTCTAGATACGTTTCCTTGCATGTGTTATGTCCTGTTTTTTCAACACTATTTGTTGGAAAGACTTCCCTTTCTCCACTGAATTACCCTTGCTCCTTTGTCAAAGATCAGTTGACTCTATTTGCGTGGGGCAATTTCTGGGCTCTATTCTCTTCCATGACTCTATCTATTTTTCGGTCCATGTTACACTGTCATGATTACTGTAGCTTTACGTAAGTCTTAATGTCTGGCAATGCCAGTCCTTCAACTTTGTCCTTTCCTTTAGTTTTGTTTCCATTCAAGCTCTTAGCACATTAATAGGCGTTCTTCAAATTCCTCATCTGACAGTTTCAAAATCTCTGCCTTATCTAAGTCTGTTTCTGATGCTTGCTTGGTATCTTAGCCTGTGTTTCTTGCTTTAGCACGTGTGATAATACTTTGTTGAAAGGGAGACATGACGAACTGGGTAAAAGGAACTGAGGTAAACAGGCTTTCAGTTTGAGGGTTTATGTTTATCTGGCTAGAAGTTAGGCTGTGCTTACTCTTTGCTGTAGCTGTAAGTCTTAGAGGCTAAAATTCCCTTTGTTATCGTCTCCTGTGCTGTCCTTGGCTTTCCTCAGAAATTTCTTCTTAAATATATTTCTAGTTCTTTCCGCTGTAATCTGCTGCTATTATACAGGAGCTTGATTGATGTTTTGGTAAAGTTGAGAGGAGGAATCCCTATAATCCTATGATTGGGTCTCAGTGTTCTGGTGAGCCTGTATCTTTGGCTATAACTTTCACAAATGCTTCTCTGTCTTACGTATCCCTTCTATCTTCCTGGAGGAGGCAGAAAGGTGAGAGCTTCCTGGAGTTGGTAGGCTCTGGCGGAACCCATATTAGTCACAGTCAGGTAAAAATTGAGCTCTGGGGATATTTAAAAGTGGTGACTTTGCCTCCCCGTGCTGGAAACATGTAGGGATTTCCCCCCCAATCTTCACCTTAAGAACTCAGTGGGACTCCTGGTAGCAAACTCATGAAGGTGTTGGGGGTTCAAGTAAGGCTGGGTTCCCCGGAATTTTTGTCTCTCAATATTGTCCATGCTCAGTTTGCAGCAATAAATTAATTACCCTTTACATTTTCCTTCCTGTATTGGCCCAACTATGGTCTCTGCTCCTGGTATGCTGTGATTCTCCGCGAGTGCCCATCGCCCCAGTTTTTGGGGTGACTTTCTGTTGTACGACCTCAACTGAGGTATAAATAAAGTCAATATTTGGATATTTTAAGAGGCTTTTGTAGAAGTGTTCCCAGTTTATAGTCGAATATTGCGTTCTCAATTTTCCTCAATTTTTTGAGGTATTTATATATAAATAAAGTCAATATTTGAACATTTTAAGAGGTTTTTATAGACGTGTTCCCAGTTTACAGTAGAATGTTGCTTTTTCAGTTTTTGTTCTAGGTACACCAGCTTGTTGAATATATAATAATAGAGTAGGTTTGTTTATGACACTTCAGCTCTAAATCGGAGACACTAAGACTTTTGGTGTCCACAGAAGCATATAGAGTTTAATATTTTGAAACATGTTGGGGAGAGATATGTGCATCCCCTTCAGTTCCTAAAAAGTTGCACATGATGTATATTCAGCTTTTAACTATTTGCTAAATTTTTGGAATATCTGCCATCCATTCAGGACGCTGCATGGAAAGCAGTGAGAACCACAGCTATGTTATCCACCATCTTAGAATTCACAGTGGGGTGGAGCCTGACCTTGATGACCTCCTCTCTATGGTTAGGAAGAGCTCCTTCTCTGTAGGGCTGAGGCAAAATTGGAAAGGGGATATTTTCACTAAATTCCTCCAACCTCCTTTCTCTCTGCACCTTTTTTCTCCTTATGATAGCATGATATCCATAAGACTGCAAGAAAACGAAGCAATATACAGTATTAACTTAGTAAAAAAATACGGACTAAATTCCTTTTCCCTTCTCATTTGCCACAACTTTGGGCAAAAGCCCTACTCGTGACTGAACCTAATTATCACCCTTCCCCTGGCCGGCAGTCAAGCTGATGAGTTTTGCTGCATAAAATCGAATACACTGAGATCAAAAATGGCTTCCTCGTGGATTAATTTAATTAGCAATTTTCAGTCCTCAGCTTACTTGACGTCTCGGCAGACATTTATGTAACTGCCTACTGCGACACGTTCAAAGCCGTCTTTTTTCTTGGGTTCTTCTGAAATCCACACATTTCTTTTTTCCCCTACTTTTCTGGCCACTCCTCAGCTTCCTTTATTGGCTCATCCTCCTTTGCCTATGACTATTCAAATAGGAAAATTCTTCCGCACTTTAAGTTCTCTTCTCTTTCCAGCCACTGTTTTCCTTACTCTACACCAGCAGTTTCCAGCAACAACATCTTGGTATGCTCCACGTCGAAATCACCTTTACCTATGTCACCTTTCCCTGCTTCTCATGGCCACCATACCCTTCAGTATGTAATAGCAGTATCCACACCATTGCTTTGATCAGAAGCCTGAACATCATTTTGATCAGCTCCTTTTTTACCTCTGGTATGAAAAAGTGTCACTGGCCCACATGGACATGTGTGCGTATGTGAGGAGGGCACTCTGGTCCTTTTAGGATGCCACACAAGACATCCTGAGAGGAAAAGGGACCACAGCAGTTATATGTGACCAGCAGAGGAGACGTGTTTGTGTGTTTCACACACACGTGTGCACCAACAGAAGAAAGAGCCACCTGAGGACATCACCGCTTCAGAGGGCCCATGAGATTCAGTCTAAACATAGCCCTACAGACTTGCCTTTTCACCGAGTACCCTCTCTCCTGAGTAAAATGTCACGACAATTAGAAACAGCAACTCAAGTTGCGGGAGGAAGTAGATCCAGGAAAGAGAAAAGCTGACCATGGCAACTGTGCAGCTGGACCTAATGGAAACAGAGGTAAAACAAGAAAGTCCTCTTTATTATCCTCTTACAGAATCAGGTGCCAAGACTCTCCTGCTTCCGGTTATCTCACATAGTAAATATTTTAAGAGCGTTCGTACCCGCATGCGCCATGTTTTCATTCTAGTTGAAACCAGAAAGATCTCCATCTGTCTTCTCTGAGAATCTCTTTTTTTAAATCAGTGTTTTCATTTCATATAATTTTTCTTTTGAATTATTTAAAAAAGTTCTGTGCTACAGGTATATAGCTGTGAGGCTAAGAATTATGGTTTTTCAAATTAGAAGAAAGAAACTCGGTGGTGCTAAGAATAGAAACATTTTGGGTTTTGTTTATAGATTAGTATTTTTGAGTGAACGCTTCTGTTACTTTAGGCTTTCCTATCTCATGCTCCTGACAATTTTGGAGAGAGAGAGAGAGAGAGATTCTAAGACAAAAGACTTAGTTGTGTGTGTGTGTGTGTGTGTGTGTGTGTGTGTTTCCAATTATTTTTCAACACATTGAATGACATACATGTAGACATAGGAAGCAAATAGCTTTCATTTTTTTCTTTGACTTAGGTAGAATTGATTTCTTATTGCCTTTTCAGTTTTCTCTTGTTTCCTAAGAGAATAGATTTCCGTTCCTGAATATGTCTGACAAAGTATTTTTGGAGGAATTTTCTTTGAGAACTGTAAGATTGAGATGGTATAACAGTTGCATTTGTGTTCTGGCTACACTGCATCTGTAAAATAAGAATAGTTTTTAGAATCTTTAGCTTCATAGACTCAGACTCATAAAGCCCAGAAAGAAAATCTCCACATTTCTGCCAGCCTTATAAGGACTTGACTTCCACCAGGACTAAATATTCAGTTATACTATTTTGTCCAAGGAGACTTCCACATTCACAGGAGACTGCTATATAGTCATGGCTGCTGTATGATTGATTGAGGCATTCCTTTTTCTGTTTAATTTGTCTTCCTGAAGAAATGATTGCCATTTTATAGGCAACTCTAGTTTCGCAGCTGATGATTATATAGTTTGTGAATTTTTCATGTTCCTCCTGTTTCACTGTTTTTCTCTTGCATGTCTCTTGGTCCCTTTAGAAAAGGCTGACTATCAAAAATAATGACAGTTGAATCAAATTTATTACTATTTTTTTTTTTACCTGTTGGAAGAAGAGAAGATTGCAGTAGACTACAGTGATTGCTATTGTTACTAGAAATATGAAGGTCATCCAGAGTTCTCAGTAAGTTTCTTACAGGGACCTAAACAGCTAATGTGTTATGATAAAAGTGATGTGGCATATATATATTTCTATTTTTCGTTACAATAGGTTAAAATTACATTTGCTCCTTTTATGAAATGTATGCGTATTCTGGCAAATTCTAAAGTTGAAAAATAAAATTATAATGACATTAGGTTATGAAAGTGAATCGCTTTCAACTACCCTTTAGGGAGGCATGAGTTTAGGAATGATATTGCTACCCCAGACAACTACATTTCCTTGGTCCAGTGGATTTCCTGTGGCCACCTGGTCTTCATCCTGTCGTCTGACTTGAGCTCGAGTCACTTCCTTCTACTGATCTAGGGTTTGTTCTTTTTTTTTTTTTTTTTTTTTTATAAACTGTCTAATCCCTGTGATCATTCTTCATTCATGGTGAGTCTGTAAGATATTCTGATTGCTTTCTGTGTTTCCCCTTGATAAGCCAAGATTTTATCATCAATATTAGAATTCATAGAAAGATATATTTCCAAGTATGATTCAAAGCCTGTTTCAATTGCAAGCAACAGAAACCAACCTGACAAGCCTAAAAAAAAAAAAGAAAGGAATTTATGAGAAGGGCAAAGGAAGTCATGGGTGGAAAGTTTGGAGAGCCAGACTTGGTAATGGATGGAGACTAGGACAGCTGTTGAGGTCTGGTAGCCACTATTTATTAGGAAAAGTAGGGTCATTCTGCTCTGGTCATTATTGCTGGAACAAATAAGCATTAGCTAGTTTTACCTTGATTAAAATTCCTCGCTAATATCAAACTAGGAAGAGGTGATTTTGCACAAGGAAATTAGCTTGTCATTATCAGAGAAGGTGGAATGACTGTAAATAGCCCAAACTCAGCAAATATCCAGTACAAAAATCTGTGTCTGGAAAATCATAATAGTTTTATGGTTTTTAAACTTCCTTCTGAACTGGGATTTTAGCACTCTGGACAGATGTCAGAATTTCTCTAGTATTATCGAATTTAAGATTACATGATTTTACACTTTTTAAAAAAACTTTTACAAATTTGAAAGTAAAGAACTGAATTTACCTGGGTGTAGTTGGTTTAAGAATATTTTTAAATGGTTATATTGTCTTTAATTAATTACTACCTTGAAACAAATATTCCAAGGAATATATTAATACAAAACAATAAATTAAGAGTTTTATTTTTAGAGCTCTATATCCTTCTCAGAAATAATACAGCTCTATCAACTGATACTAATTCAGAAGGTCTTTCTTTTGGTGCTATAAGACAATGTGATCAGAAAAATTGTTACAAATTAATAAGTGTATTATAGTCACATAGAATAAAGTTAGAACATATACCTATTGAGAGTTACTTATTCAACGAATGAAAGTAAAAATAGGGTCATATTCTATACAAGAAAAATAATTTAGAAAAATTGGGTAATATATGTAACATTCAAACTGCTTTTGTTACTCAAAAGTTAATAACATCTTGTTTAATCAAAAAGTACAAGAATAACAACTAGATATGAACTAGAGCTTCAAAGTTAAAAAGGAAAGAGAGAAAAAGCAAAACAAAGCACAAGAATAGAAACACAGCAGAAATAGCAAAGTGAAGGAAGGGCAAATGTCCACTTCTCACAACCCCATTAACAGACCATAATGGCTTCAACTTATTCTTTGTTCCTAACTTGGTAAGACATGCTTTCACTGTCTTCTTGCGCCTATGTTCTGAGTAAGACATTCCAGGTCTTGAAGTTGCCTCTTGCTCCACTAGGACCCTAAATTCACAGCCACAAATTCTCTCTACTTTCTCAGTGTGATTCTGCTCTGTCTCAGCTTTCCATATTTCCTAACATTCCCCTGAATATAGTCTAAAATTGCCTTTTTCTCTGGCCTGCTGCCAACATTACAAGTCTCTCCCTCCCGCCTTCATTCCATCAACAAAACTACTCATGGGAAATTCACTTGTTAATTATCTTCCACCTGACTTCTAAGGTTGTCATCATCAGTCAATTTGTTAAATATTCATTAAGTTCAGAATGAAGGATCAAGGTCTCTAGCTCATAGCTCCACTCCACAATTTCCCAGTATTTGCTGACCTCCAACATATTTCACATGAGAGCTGCCAACTAGTTAAGCTTATTTAACTTCTTACTACATTTCTGAAATTAAACCAAGGCCTTGATCTTGTCACCCAGAGCTTGAACTCCTGTTTCTCTCAGAAATGCATCAACTCTTTGAGGACCCCTGGCTACATGAGTTTATTGAGTTGGTATTTTTTTTTTTTTTCACACCATTGAGCCAGGTATCATTTGGGGCAGGGATGGAGGCAAGGATTAAGAGATAATATCTAAAATTGAAAAGGAAGAAGCATTCTGCTCTGAGCTGCTCATGGCTCTACTGAAATAAAAAAAAAAAATGCTACAAATCTTCAGCATGAATCCTTCGCTTTAGGTACCACAAGAATATCACAAATGTTGTAAGATGGTATTATTTGGTATAAGTGTAGACTATTTCCTCTGAGAAGCCTGTTTTAATATAAAAAAATCTAAAATGTAATATGATATTTGAATAAGGACAATTTGAATTAGGATTAAAGTTGAATCAGGGCCAGGAACTTGGGCGAGCCCTCAGTTCTGGTGGTGTGCTCATAGATCATCTGCAAATAACTGCTGGCAAGGGAAGTTTGCTAAAACACCTTCCACTAATTCCCCTCATAGCAGTTTACTATATTTCTAATTTACCTTAAGAGCTCCATGCTCAAGCTATGAGGCCCACTTCTTAGAACTTAACTCATTAATTGTCTGATTGGTTGAATATTATTTTCCTTTTTGAGATGCTCATTTCTTAAAGTACAAAATATTAAAATTAGTAACATTTAGCTTTATTTTCTAATTTTATCATGATCGATTTCTGCCACAGGAGTTGAGACTCCCATTTTTATAATCTAATCTTGACAGGGAATACCAGATCGTATTGGGAGGATCCTTTGTTTTTGAGGCAAAGATGTTGGTCAGTATCTCTATGGGGTCTGGTGAAGCTTGCAGAATTTCCCACCTTGTGGTTTTGCCTGATTGTGTATTATTGATTGATTGATTGCCACTGTTGGCAAGGGCTGTTGTGTTGGTATTTGCGTGTTAAATGGCCACACCTCCGGTTCTAGTGCTCTTGACCTATTTCCCTCCCTCCTTTCTTCCCTTTTAACTTTCCCTCCTTCCACAAATATTTGTGGAGCACATGTCATTTGTGTGTGACTACGTGGTAAGATATGGTGGTGAGCAAGATAGAAAAAGCCCCTCCTTGAGGAACTCTTTATCTAATGAGAAAGATACATAATAAATAAAACTATGCCAATAAATAAGCAGTAATAACTAGAAAGAAAAACTGTTAAGTGCTTAAAAGTCAAAGTATTGGTGGACTTTAATCTCACCATGTGCACAGTAGTCATCTTTTAGTGCCGAAATAGGCCAGGCTTCTGTGGTTCTTTGAGTCTTCACATGGGCTCTTAATCTATTGTCCTATAGAACTCAGCTTAAAATCATTGTTATTCAGAACATGAAGACATTCAGAACAGATAAGTTACCCCACGTATAGGCTTTCACACTATCCTGATTCTCCCCATCAGCATTTATTTAAGTAGCATTAATCATTTACTGGTATAATTAAGTTTAATGTTCCATTCTTCCATTGGCCTGCGCTCTATCCCTCTCCTTCGTATATGTCCCTGCTGCCTAGAAAGAAAACATGGTAGTTATTTGATAAATGTTTTTGCTCAAGAAGAGATATTAGACTATGGTGACTGTGTTCTTTCTCCAAGATATGAAATAAAATGAAGAATTTAATGAATTGTTGTGGTTGTTTCTTTTCTTTTATATAAGTAGTCAGGTGATGTGAGGGTAATCCCTTGAGCATGGACTCCAACTTCAGGAAAGGGGATACTTATTAATCTATGCCATTGGGGGGTGTTTGGGTAGCTCAGTCGGTTAAACGTCCAACTCTTGATTTTGGCTCAAGTCATAGTCCCATGGGTTCATAAGTTCCAGCCCCATGTAGGGCTCTGAGCTGACAGCTCAGAGCCTGCTTGGGATTTTCTCCCTTCTCTCTCTGATTCTCCTCACCCCTTCTAAAAATAAACAAACATTAAACAAACAAACAAACAAAAAACTTATGCCATTGGGTAATTTGATTATTCTTGCCATGGTGGTAGATTCAGAATTTGGAAGTTTCGGCTGGTTACCTTATGACACTCTCTTGGCCAGGGGTTGGAATGGGGTTGTGATCCACTTTGAAACCATAACCTTTAAAGACAGGCTTTACTGGAGGCTTCAAGGACTGAATCTTTCTCTTTCTGTGTCTGTTGTAGAATACAAATACAAGTGTGGGAGGCCAAGGCTGAGACACACTGAGGGGGAGGCTGAGGAAATACCACAAGGAGAATAGGCTGAACCTAACTTCTGCCCACCTCTGCTTTTTTCAATTACCTGGGAAAATAAATGGCTTTTGCTGCTTATGTCAGATTGAGTTGATTATTTTTACTCTTTATAAGGATCTAAGCCTTATCTCCCATTTTATTGGTGAGATCTCTCTGTCTCTGTCTGTGTCTCTTTTTCTGCCTTTCCTGGGAAGTCTCCACTATTAAACAGGCAGAGAGGCAATATTATATACTGGAAAAAAAAAGATTTATAATTAAGAAATATTTACATTTAAACAACAAAAATTTTTAGAATAATCTCATTTCTAACCTAGTATTATGATCAAGTCGAGTTTAATGTTTCCCCAGAGCAAAGACATCTGTTAATTATGTGATTTTATGTGCTTATTTTTGAGATATTTTTTTCATAGTTGTAAAATACACATAAAACTTACCATTTTAACTATATTAATTGTACACCTATAGTTTACCCTTATACAGCTAGAAAGTGGAAGAGCCAAGATTCATACCCAAGTTCCTACAGGCATGTAAGCTGTTTATAATTTTTTCTTGTTCTTTATTTTTTAACAGTTATGTATTTATTTGGAGAGAGAAAGAGATGGCATGAGCATGAGCAGGGGAAAGGTTTAATCTCAGGAATCCTGAGATCATGACTTGAACCGAAATCAAGAGCCAGTTTCTTAATGGACTGAGCCATCCCAGGTGCCCCTATAATTATTTTTCTAATTATGAATATTTCTAAGAAGAATGTTTTGGTCATGAAACTTTTCACATATAAGATTATTAGGATTTATCTAAGAGGTAAATTTAGTGGATGAAAGGATAAGAAAATTTTTTTAAATATCTTTTATTTTATTTATTTTTGAGAGAGAGAGAGAGAGACAGCATGAGCAGGAGAGGGTCAGAGAGAGAGGGAGACACAGAATCTGAAGCAGGCTCCAGACTCTGAGCTGGCTGTCAACACAGAGCCTGATGTGGAGCTCGAACCCATGAACTGTGAGATCATGACCTGAGCTGAAGTCGGACGCTTAACCGACTGAGCCACCCAGGTGCCCCTAAATATCTTTTGATAGCTAGTGTCAAATTGTTTTTCAAAAGGACTATACAAATTTATGTCACTCACTATTCTGTACGGTCACTTGTTCCATTTTCTTGGAATGGAACAAGCCCTGTTTGAAGTCTCCCTAGTCTAGGTAGCTTCTTATTCTGCCTTCTTTTTTTTTTTTTTTTCATTAGAAATGGATTTTCTTTTTTTTTCTACGAGTAGTTTATTGTCAAATTAGTTTCCACATAACACCCAGTGCTCATCCCCACAAGTGCTCTCCTCCATGCCTACCTCCCCCTCCCCCCCCCATCCATCAGTCCTCAGTTTTTGTCAGTATTCAAGAGTCTCTCATAGCTTGCCTCTTAATCTTCCTCTAAGTATAAAAACTATGCAATTGGGTGAATGGGCTTTTATTTCTTTCATGCTATTAGTTTGGAATTGTTTATGAGAAACTAAATAGACTCTAAATAAACATAAATGTTTCTTTTACACAACATTAGGTGGGCCATGCAATAATCTCTAGGTCATATTCAGAAAGGTCTTGTTTCCCTATCAAAACATATTTTTCCTACTGAGCAGTCCAAGTATTGCCTTCCTCCCTGTCTGATCTGTAATTTCAATTGGAAGAGTTGAAATAGCAGAGGTAGGAGACATTACTAAAATCCTGTTAAATTAGTTTATCTCATTGGTTAATTCTCCTTGAAATGGAGAGGTGAATAGAGAGAATTTACCGTGAAGGGATGAGTGTTAAATGTATTTAAATGCAGATTTTCAGCCCCTAATCCTGAAACTCTGGGAGTCATCCAAAAGGGCGGTGTATGCATGGTGTGGCCAAGTGCAGGTGAAGGATGACCTTGTGGAAGGCCAGGAGTTAGGTCAGAGGACAGCCACCTGCTGAGCAACAATTCCCGGACAACACTGTATTACCTTGCAAAAACTATTGTAAGCATTCAGTCGTTAGATTTTCAGACTGTATTATCTTTTCTTTATTTTATTAAATCATTCTATATTCTTCCTCTTGGCAATGCAAAATATTTATTTTCATCCGATGGGTTCAATTAGTAGGCTTTGTAAGATCCTTACGGTTCCACTACCCTCTTTCAATGGTTAGTTTTCAAGATAACTATCCCTATAGATTCATAAGTATTCTCGATATTCTTCCTTGAGTATTTCCCATTTTGTTTTACATTTATTGTGTGCTTACTGTGTGCAAAGCAGTTCCAGGACCCAGTGCTGGTTTAAAAAATGTATCCATCCCATTCCAGAAGTATATCTTATGGACATAATTTGAAATAAAATAAAATCTATGTGCATGAAGTGTTTGGTTGCAAAATCATTTGTAATATAAAAGTTTTGAAAAGGCTAAATTAGAGACAAAGGGAAATGGTTATATAAATTGTTAAATCAACTTGATGGAATATTTGAAGGCACTATAGTAACCTGGCAACATAAAATTATATGTCAGGTGTTATGATAACTATAAAACTGTGTGAATATAGATGAGAATATTCAAAGGAAGACAGAAAAAAAATGTGCACCATGTTAGATTGGTAGCACTAAGGGTTATCACTGTGTATTCTCAATCGCTTTAATGTTGAATTGTTATACAGTTTTAAGAAATTAAAGATACGATCTGTTGAGATGTGGCCTTAATTCTCGTGGAGCATGGTTTGTCATTTAATTGCAGGAAGATAATATACTTGTACATGGAAAGATCACTATGCTCTAAAGCTTTGTGTGGTTAAGATAAATGAATACCATGAACAGTAAGAATTTTAGTTGTAGCATTTTTCTTCGGTGTTGGCATTTCCATCTTATGAGATGTTGGGGAGATGGTCAGCTCAGATTCCATCAGATACAAGAAACATTACATCAAGAATGGCATCCCTTGTATGTTACTCCTTCATTTCCAGTCCATTTAGTTTCCATCTACAATCCATTTGGTGCCTCTATTACACAGTGAATGATTTTTCAATTTAAACCATCCTCATTGATATTTTTACTTAGTTTTGTTTTATCATAAAAAGGAATACTCTTTAGGATAAGATTTAATGTTCATTGCTAATTAATTTTTTAAAAATTCCACTTATAACTTGTGAAGCTTACATTTTCATAGGGAAATGGGGACATTATAATCAGCTCATCTGATGTTTGAAAAGTTGTGAGTAAAATATTAGTAAAATATTCCTGAGAAAGTATGATTATAATCACATCAGAGAGGGATTAATTTAAAGTCTGCCCTTGATGCAAAGGTGGGTGTCTCACGACTGTATGGTTAGACCAGAAGGCTGATGGATCAAGATCGTAGCCCGTTTCCATGTGACCAAGTTAGTTTTGGAAATGTGCTTGTAGCCTGTACTCTGCCCATGTTTTGAGGGCCTTACCAATGTTACAGATTGAACTGTGATCCCCACATTTCACATGTTGAGGCTATAACCCCCAATAATATTTGGACATAAGACCTTTGGGACGTAACTTAAAAATTTTTTTAATGTTTTTCTTTATTTCTGAGAGAGAGAGACAGTGTGAGCAGGGGAGGGTCAGAAAGAGAGGGAAACACAGAATCTGAAACAGGCCCCAGGCTCTGAGCTGTCGACACTGAGCCCGATGCGGGGCTTGAACCCACGAACTGTGAGATCATGACCTGAGCTGAAGTCGGCTGCTTTAACCAACTGAGCCACCCAGACGCCCCTTGGAGGTAATTTTAGGTAATGTCTTGAGGATGGGGCCACTGTGATGAGATTAGTGCCCTTATGAAAAGATAGACCAGAGAGCTTGCACTCCTACTCCACCCTCTTTTTCTGTACAAGGTGGCCATTTACAAGTCAGGAAGAGAGCTTTCATTAGAAACTGACTATGCTGGCATCTTGACCTTGGACTGCTAGCTTCCGGAACTGTGAGGAAGTACACAGAATACATTGTTCAAGTCACCCAGTCATGGTATTTTGTTGTGGCAACCTGAGCTGATTAAGACCCCACTTCACTGTTTGAAGGTCATGTTTCAATTGAATGTCTTGTAACTTGTCTAAGGGCTTTCTCCGAAGCATCAAATGGCAGCTTAGTCTGCAGTCTGGAAAATGCCAAGAAATTTACCAGTTCCATCTCTCCCCTCGGCAGCTCTCAAACACTGGCTGATGGTGTCTGACTCTTGGCCTCTGGAGGATAACTCTGCAGGTGTGTTCTAAATCATCTCTCAACCACATCAGTAGCTGGCTTAGTGACACAACCTTTTCTGTCTGCTTTCCTTCTGCTGTCACATCCATACCTCCTGACAATAACTTCCTGTCCCTGTCAAACCACTGGGCACTTGAATCTTTGCTCAGGGCCTGCTTCTGTTGGAATACAAGGCATGTTGAACTTCTCTTGGCCACTTTGTGTGAAGGGATACAGCCGATTGTCCTGGGGAAAATTGCAGGAGTCTGGAAACAAGCATGTGGCTGTCATCAAGGCTGGAAAAAGCTTTAAACACATGCTGCAATATTGGTGGGTTAATAGTATCTTTTTTTTTCCTTCCCCAGAATACTCATACAACATGTGCATATTTACTTTGAGTGTTTATGTATGTATACTGAATATTTCATTGTTTTCCTGATTGGTCATATAATGGGTTCTCCTGTAATTCATCCAAGCAGCAGCAGACTTTGTTCAGATCTCATTACCATGCTGTAAGGGGTGTTGCTTATTTGGTTTGTCCACCATGGGTGGCATGATCCTAGCTGCACATGTTCACTGGAGATGCCTATAGGGTACAAACTGATCTAGCCATAGCAGTTGTTGAAATAATCAAATACTTCTGAACTGGCTGTGAGAAGGCTGCTTCCCTGATACCTCTAAGTGGCTTTCTTCCCCTGTCTTCTCCTTCCAAGCTGTCTAGACCTTCCTGAATGTTCTCATCATCCTGATCTGACAATGGAAAGAAATACCATTTATAATTTCAACGTTGCACATAAAATGTGGTTGAGAAAAAATATAGGTGCTCCTTATGTATTTTATTTTTATTTTAGAGAGACAGGGAAAGAGAGCACTAGTTGGGGAGAAGGGCAGAGGGAGAGAGAGAGAATCCTGAGCAGGCTGCATGCTCAGCATGGAGCCCATCGTGGGGCTAGATCCCATGATCCTGGGATTATGACCTGACCCAAAATCAAGAGTTGAATGCTCAACCAACTGAGCCATCCATGTGCCCCTAATTTAAGAATTTTAAAGACATACTTATAATTAGTTTGAATGACTGAGTCCGCTTGAGATAAGCCCTGTTTATTTTTACTTACCTGCTAGCTTATTTATTATCAATTAGCTAAACATGAATGTACATGAATGTGTCTATGTATATAAATATTATGCACATGTACATTTATACACATATATATTTACATATAATCAAATAGATATAATAAATGTCTTTTTTTCTCCAGCTTTATTGAGATATAATTGACGTATAACATATAAGTTTAAGGTGTACAACATGTTGATTTGATATATTTATGTACTACAACGTGATTACTGCCACAGCGTTAGCTACTACCTCTATCTAGTTACATAATTACCATTTCTTTTCCATGGTAAGAACATTTTAGATCCACACTCTTTGCAGTCTTCAAGTACCTAATACAGTATTGCTAACTACAATCACAGTGTTGTGCATTATGTCCAAATGTCTTCATCTTCTCACTGGAAGTTTGTACTCTTTGACCAGCATCTCCCTATTTCTGCCTCCCCAAGCCTTGGTAACCACCATTTTACTCTGTGTTTGAATTTGGCTCTTTTAGATTCTGCATATAAATAATATCATCAAGCATTTGTCTTCTTCTGTCTGACTTATTTCACTTAGCAGAATGGCCTCAAGGCTCAGCTGTTGCTGCAAGTGGCAGTATTTCCTTCTTTCTTATGTTTGGGTAATAGTCCAGTGTGTGTGTGTGTGTGTGTGTGTGTGTGTGTGTGTGTGTGTGTGTGTCACAGCTTCTTTATCCATTCATCCATTGACAGACACTTAGGTTATTCCTAGATCTCAGCTATACTATAGTAGCTAGTGCTACAAAATGATGGGAATATAGATGTCTCTTCAATATCCTGTTTTCCTTTCCTTTGGATATGTACTCAGAAGTGGGATTGTTGGACCCTATAAGCATTTTTATTTTGAATTTTTTGAGGAAGCTTGTACTGTTTTCTGTAGTGTATGTGTCACTTTGCATTTCTGCCAACAGTGTGCAAGGATTTCCTTTTCTCTGCATCCTTGCAGACATTTGTTATCTCTTGTCTTCTTGAGGGTAGCCATTTTCACAGGTGAGAGGGGGTATTGAGTTGTGGTTTTGATTTGCATTTTTCTGATGATTAGTGATATCAGTCATCTGTCTATGTACCTGTTGTCCATTTGTAGAGGTTTTATTTTGGGAAAATATTTCTTTAATTCCTCTGTTCATTTTTAAATTGGATTTTACATTGGATTGTTATAGAGTTGTAGGAGTTCTTCATATATTTTGGACATTAACCCCTTCTTTTGAGATTTGGTTGCACATATTCTCTCCCATTCCATAGGTTGCAGTTTCATTTTGCTAATTTTATATTTTGCTGTGCAGAAGCTTTTTAGTTTAAAGTAGTGTCACTGATTTATTTTTGCCTTCGTTGCCTTTGTTTTGGTGTCCTATCTAAAACATTATTGCCAAGACCAATGTCAAAGTGTTTTTTTTTCTCTGTTCTTTTAGAAGTTTATAGTTTGAGGTCTTATGTTTAAATATTTAATCCATTTCAAGTTTTATTGTTGTTATTTTGATTACTATAACTTTATATAGTATCGTTAGAAGTCAAAAAGCATGATGTCTCCAGCTTTTTCTTTCTCAAGATTGCTTTTCCATTCTTTTACATGTAGATATCCTTTGAAAGCACCGTTTACTGAAGAGATTATCTTTTCCACATTAAGTATGCTTGGCTCCCTTGTCAAATACTCATTGACCTTATACATGGGTTTATTTCTGGGCTCTAGATTATGTTTTGCTAATCTGTGTCTATTTTCATACTAATACCATGCTGTTTTGAATCAAATTTTAAGATATTTTTTTTCTATTTCTCTGAAAAATGTCATTGGAGTTTTGATAGGGATTGCAGTGACCTTAAAGATAGTTTTAGGTAGTGTGGACATAAACAGTCGGTGACACACTATTGCCTCTACACTGGCTCCACTTCTGCAGCCCTAAGTCCCATGCCATCCTCTTCTGATCTTCTTTTTCATACCATGTTGTCCTTTATTTTTGTCAACTCCTAATGCATGCACAGGAGAGCTCAGCTTTTGTTTAACATGTCTGGGCACCGGCAGCAGAAGAGGCGGCCTCACCAAGGATCGCAGTGTTGATCTCAGCAAGGGGTCTCTGTGGGTTCCTAAGAGTCAGCAAGTGCATCTGCTTAATTCTGATGACTCGTGAGTATCTGAGCAAAGATGGTTCATGAGAGGATTCTTTCTCCTTCATCCAAGTCCCCAAGAAGTTCCTGCAGTCTGTTATCCTAGGACCGGGCTTTGTATCCACTATTGATTTCTGTCTGCATCACTGCTCTATAAAGTATCTGATCCATGCTTTGCCAGTGGGAGGAGTTTATAGGGTTTGAAAAAAGAAAAGAACTGTTTCTGGGGTTAACGATAACCTAGAGAAGTCTATCTTGGCACACAGAATTTGTGACACTTCTTTTGTTTTAAAAGAAAATATTTCTCCTGATGTAGTGACCCCTCCGTTTTCACTGGTTAATTTTATCAAGTCCGTTGTGTTGTACTTTTGAATGCATCATTTGATTGATTCCCCAGTATCCACGTTAGTTAGAATTGTTGCAAATTCTCTGTTTTACATTTCCAGGTGAGAATGTTGAGACTTGATATTTTGCCTCACTGGTATCTAAATGGCTAAATTAATAATTGCGACAACAGCTTAAGTTCAGTGTAAGACCATTGCTTTCTTGAGTCTATGGCATAAATGCAGACTCCTGTAATTCTAGCCACATATAGATAATTTGTACGAAAAATGTTGATCATGGATTAAGATTTTAGAAATGATTGGCTTTTTGTAAAATGTGATTTTAAAGATGCTGCTGGTAATTCAGCATCTGTTACCATTCTAATCACATGTTTCTGGGTGTCTTCATTTCTCTTTATTTTTTTACCTCTTCATCGTATTACTTTTCCCCCCTTGCCGTTGTTTTTCTTCTTACCCTCTGCACTTGTCTCAGGCAAGATCGCATACCTATAGTCCTTTATTATTTGGATTAGTAGAAAGCCATCTGGTAACCACAATTCTCTTCCCCTCCTTGTATTTTGTTTCTATGAGGTTCACATAAGACATTTGGAATAAAATAGAAATGATTTTTGAAGGGAGTGAATGTTATTCAATCTGAGCCTCCTGAAGTATCTAACATGTCATATGGGCATAGGGTACTTGCTTTTTGACTGAATGTTTGAAGGAGAGGAAGACGAGACCAGTAATAAGAGTTTACAGCCTTCAATAAAAGCAGGAGAAAAAATGACAACCAAGAGTGACAACCATAAAATGATAGAAAAAGATTCATAAAACATCTATTCTTTATTATTCTTGGGTTGTGCATAAAAGATTAAGTTTTCAAAGGAAACTTTGGTTGATATGACAGAATGTCAGCTTATATTCTATATAGAAAAATAAATACAATTTTAACATATTTAGTCTATTCATTGATGCATTAAAAATGAACTATTTACTATGTACCAACCATTATGATGGGTGCCATGACTACGGTGGTGAGCAGAATAGATACGGCTTCTGTTTTCGTGGTTTATGGAGCACTAAGGTATATAGAGACTAAATAATAACAAAGCAATGATTAGCTGAGAGCTTTCACTTTATAGTCAGGAACAGGACAGGGATGTCCACTTTCACCACTATTAAATAATAGAAACTCCTAGCCTCAGCAAGCAGACAACAAAAAGAAATAAAAGGCATCCACATGTCATGCAGATGACAGGATTCTCTCTATATGAAACCTTAAAGACTCCACCAAAAAATTGCTAGAATGGATACACAACTTCAGTAAAGTTGCAAGACCCAAAATTAATGCACAGATAATCTGTAACATTCCTGTACACTAATAATGAAACACCAGAAAGATAAATCCAGGAATCAATCCCATTTACAAATGCACCAAAGCCCATATGATACCTGGAAATAAACCTAACCAAAGAGGTAAAAGATATGCATTCTGAAAACTATAAAATACTGATGAAAGAAATTGACAAGGACACAAATAAATGGAAAAAATATTCCATGCTCGTGGATTGGAGGAAGATATTATTAAAATGTTTATACTACCCAAAGCAATCTACAGAGTTAATGCAGTATTTATCAAAATACCACCAGCATTTTTCTCAGAGCTAGAACAAACAATTCTAAAATGTGTATGGAACCACTAAAGACCCTGAATAGCCGAGCAATCTTGAAAAAGAAAAGCAAAGCTGTAAACATCACAATTCCAGACTTAAAGTTGTATTACAAAGCTGTAGTGATCAAGACAGTATGGTACTAGTACAAAAGCAACATGAAGATCAGTGGACCGGAATAGAAAACCTAGAACTGAACCCACACTATATGATCAACTAATCTTTGACAAAGCAGGAAAGAATATCCAATGGAAAAAAGACAGTCTCTTCAACAAATGGTGTTGGGAAAACTGGACAGCAACCTGCAAAAGAATGAAACTGCGCCATTTTCTTACATGATATACAAAAATAAATTCAAAATGGTTTAGAGACCTAAATGTGAGACAGGAAACCATCAAAATCCTAGAGGAGAACACAGGCAATAACCAATTTGACATTGGCCATAGCAACTTCTTGACTCTTGAGGCAAGAGAAGCAAAAGCAAAAATGAACTATTGGGATGTTATCAAGATAAAAAGCTTCTTCACAGTCAATGAAGCAATTAACAAAACTACAAGGTAACTTTCAGAATGGGAGAAGATATTTGCAAATGATATAGCTGATAAAGGGCTAGTATCCAAAATATATAAAGAACTCATAAAACTGAACATGCAAAAAACAAATGATCCAGTTAAAAACTGAGCAGAAGACATGAATAGACATTTTTTCAAAGACGACATCCAGATGGCTAAAAGACACACGAAAAGATGCTCAACATCACTCATCCTCAGGGAAACACAAGCCAAAACTACAATGAGATTTCACCTCAAACTAGTCAGAATAGCTAAAATGAACAACACAGGAAACAACAGGTATTGGCAAGGATGTGGAGAAAGCAGAATTCTCTTACATTGTTGGTGGAAATGCAAACTGGTGCAGCCACTCATTAGTGGAAAAGAGTGTGGAGCTTCCTCAAAAAGTTAAAAATAGTACTATCCTAGGATCCAGCAATTGTACTACTGAATATCCACAGGATATAAAAATATTAATTTGGAGAGATACATGTACCCTGAGGTTTATAGCAGAATTATCTACAATAGCCAAATTATGGAAACAGCTCAAGTGTCCATCAGCTGATGAATGGATAAAGACTATATATATATATATATATATGGAATTTAAGAAACAAAATAGGTGAATGTTGGTGGGGGAAGAAGCAAACCAGGAAAGAGACTCTTAACTATAGAGAACAAACTGAAGGCTGCTGGAGGGGAGGTGTGAGAGAAAATTGGTTAAATAGGTGATAGGTATTAAAAAGGGCACTTGGTGTTGTGTGTAAGTGACAAATCAGTAAATTCTACATCTGAAAGTAATATGACACTGTAAGTTAACAGGAATTTAAATTAAAACTTGGGAAAAACAGAAATTAAAAAAAACACAACACAGGTGCCTGGGTGGCTCAGGTAGTTGAGTGTCCTATTTTGGCTCAGACCATGATCTTGCAGTTGGTGGGTTTGAGCATGTGATGGACTTTGTGCTTAGAGTGCAGAGCCTGCTTGGGATTTTCTCGCCCTCTCTCTCTGCACCCCTCTCTTTCTCTCTCTCTCTCTCTCTCACACACACAAAATAAACAAACTTGAAAAAAAACCCAAAAGTGATGTTTAGTATTCTTTTGACTGTAAGTAAAAGAAATGTAAATCAACATGGTGGAGATAAAGGTGGTAGATGTGGGTAGGAGTTTGGGGCACATGTAACTGAAGGTGAAGGTTCTTTTTCAGGCATTATTGGACCAGGGAACTGTCACTCCCTATTTCCCAGCTTCGCTTTCCTCTTGGGTAGCTTATTAATTATCAGTCAGGCTCTCTGCATGTCTTAGCCAAGATGACTCCTTGTACTCCTGGTTTACATTGTCCTCAGAGCCTGTGATCTTAGAAGGAGATAAATATTCCTTTTCTCTGCTGTTTTAGCCAAGATGGCTTCTTATTCAGCTGGCATTTACTATAGCTGGAAAGTACTGGTTGTTCAGGTTGACAGTTGAGGTAGGTGAAACTTCATCCCTGCATAAATCATTTAAAGTCTATTCTGTTTTTAAAAATTTTTTTTAACATTTATTCATTTTTGAGAGACAGAATGTGAGTGGGAAAGGGGCAGAGACAAGGAGACACAGAATCTGAAGCAGGCCCCAGGCTCTGAACTCTCAGCACAGAGCCCAATGCGGGGCTCAAACCCATGAACCGTGAGATCATGACCTAAGCTGAAGTCAGATGCTTAACTGACTGGGTCACCTGGTACCCTATTCTATTTTTTTTTTAAATAGAGAAGGAAGGAGGGATGATAGGTAGGCAAAAGTAATTATGAATGCTATCATATAAATGTTAAGTGTAAATACTATCAGATATAGTATTTACTATACTGTACTATACTATAAATATGCTATAAATACTAGTGAAAAATACAGAAATTATTAATAAGAATGTGATAGTTTTTTAAATCATGTTAAAGCAGCAAAAGTAGCTAACAATAAAAAGGCTGTAAATAATGCTAATATATATATATATACAGCACTTGTTATATGGATACAACAGTCATCATTTTTAAAATTTTATTTATTTATTTTGAGAGAGAGAGAGAGAGAGAGAGAGAGAGAACAAATGGGGGAGGGGCAGAGAGAAGGAGAGACAGAATCCCAAGCATCAGAGTAGAGTCCAGCAAGGGACTCCAGCTCATGAACAGTGATATCATTACCTGAGCCAAGGTCAAGAGTTGGGCACTTAACCCACTGAGCCATCCAGGTGCCCCCAACAATCATCCTCCTAAAGAAAAAAACATGAGCAGCATTTCTTTAAAAATCAACAAAGATCCAGATATACTCTTGTCATTATTTGTATTTAAGAATTCACGGGAAGTTTGGGCTATGCAGAAAGTCAGTTAAAAGAAACTCAAAGCATAAAGGTTTAAAAGTAGAAAATGCAACTATTGCTGGGTTTGCTTGGTATAATTGTCTATCTAAAAATGTTTAAAATAATCTAATGAAATATTACAAGGTTTTAGATCTAAAAGAAAAGTTAGCAAGATGACTGGATATAAGATTAATACAAACAAATCAACTGTATCCTAATTTGCCATAAAAAAAGTTTTTAAGCATCATTTATAATAGTGAAAAAAGTTATAAAATACATGTAAATGAATCTAACAAATGATGAGCAAGATATATAATTATAAAATTTTATTAAAGGCATTAAAGTAGGCTCAGCAAATGAGTTATATCAAATTCATGGATGAGGAGGTTTAATATCATTAATAATTCACTTTTTTTCTAATTTGTTTATAGAATCCATGCAGGGCCAGCAAATATCCCAGCAGAGTTATTCATGAAGGTTGACAAGCTCATTTTCTTGTTTATATGGGAGAACAAAGGTTTAAGAAAAGTCAAAACACCACAAAAAGGAATGAAGAAGTACTTGCTTTAACATATATTAAGACTCCTATAGAACTATAGTAATTAAGACAGTATGGTGTTCATGCAGAAATGGGCAAATTGAATAATGTAAAAGATAGAATGACTAGAAATAGACCATGCATTGGAGGAGGGCACTTATGGGGATGAGCACTGGGTGTTATATGGAAACCAATTTGACAATAAACTATTTGTAAAATAAAAAAAAAAAAAAAAAAGAAAGAAATAGACCATGCATATTTGCAACTTGATTATTTGGTAACAAAATGGATCCTTGGTGAAGGAGACACTCTTCCCTAAATGAAATTGGAAAAGCTGGTTAACCATATGAGAACAAAATACAATTGAATTTTTACCTTGTACCACACTAAATATTTAATCCTTAATGGATTAAGGACATACTATCATAAGCCACGTTTAAAAGCTTTTAGGAAGAAATATAAGGAAACGTTCTGCTAATTTTAGGATTACAGTGGATTTCTTAAAACATGCAAAAAAAGGCATCCAGTAGAGAAATTATGGGTATGTTTGTTATATTAAAATTAAGAATTTCTGTTTACCAAAAACACCTTGAAAAACCTGAAAACAGAGGCTATAACCTAAGAAATATACCTGACAAAATACTGGTAACAAGATTATTTAAATAAACTTCTACAAATTAATAAGAAAAACACAACACAACATAAAAATGAGTAAAGTGTTTGAATAGATGTTTCACAGAAGGAGAAAATCAAACTGGCAACAATTGAGAAGTCTGACAATTACCAATGTTTGAGATATGGATTAGCTGGATCCTTTACATATTGCTGGCAGTTTATATGCTGGGAATAAATCTGCTTAAAAGCATTGACCATTCTATTTTAATTGCTTGCCCTAAAATGTAGCAATTCCAATCCCAGCTATATATTAAAGAGACAGTTTTATCCAGCAACACCAGGAGAAATGAAAAGTAATGGTCCTGTTCTTAAGAGAAAAAATTTTTTAAAAACCTGAATATTTATCTAAAAGTGATAAATTGTGGTATGTTTCCACTATGGGATACTTCAGCTATAAATATATGTTATAATAGATAATATTCATTGCATACTTTTGAAGGAAAAATTATGCAATAGGATACACAGTTGGAAAGCTGGAAACAGTAAGAAGCATATTGTTTTGGTATATGTAGAAGGGAATGATTAGCATAAATTCAGATTAGGTGTTACCACCAGGAAGAGGTTCGAAGGGGGAGGAACTGGGTATGGGATAAGGAAGGAGGAGCACATAGGTAGATTTAAATTATTCTTAATTTACAATTCCTTGTTTTGAGCAGTAAATTAAAATTGGCCATTATATTTTTTAAATTCACTAAAGTAAGGCCAGGCATAGGTTGATCATGATCAATAACCAAGGATTAATAAATCCAATACAGTGTTGGTTTCTAGTTGCACAACTGAAAAGAAGACAAAGTCACTCACAGAGAAACCTGAAAAAAGACCAGATTGAAAAGTAAAAGACCTGCATTGGATTTTAATGTGCCTAGTCCCTTTTCATTAAGAAAAGTTTTGTGGTATCATTTAACCAGAGTGACTAAGGTACTGATTTTAACAGTTCTTTTTTCTTTGTTTCTTCATGATTCATACTGTCTTATCTCTTTCTCTGTACTTTGATGTACACTGTTTGATTGAGGACATTTTAACTTTGCTCACACATATTTCATTTATGAGATGATCTCTCTGCATAGGAGCTCCCAGATTAAGTTTATGCTTAGTCTACAGACTACGTTTGCCATGTCTGAGAACTAATAGGGAATGTGTGTTAAGCTCTTACTTGTCTGAGGGACTGAGATGCTTCCTCAAGGAGAACTATTCCCAGAAAAGAAGAGGAAGTCAGGCGGAGAAGCTTGACCCAGTTACAAATTAGAGCAGTTCTTGTGGGTGGGGTGATACCACACATAACATGGCGTCTGTTAGTTGAATTTCCCTCCACTGATTTACCTGTATATTTTAGAGAATGGGGAGTCTGAAAATTCTTTCATGAAAGAGGAACTCTATGTTAAGAAAAGAAGATGGCCTAAGCTGATGCATTCCTAGTGTACTAGTACAAATGCAGAGAAGTTCTGGATACAATACAATATAATAAAACCATGTTTTAAAATTGTATTTTGGAGTAAGAGAGTGAACAGGACAGATAGGCAGAGGGAGAGAGAGAGAATCTTAAGCAGGCTCCATACTCAATGCAGAGCCCAACATGGGGCTTGATGTCATGACCCTGGGATCATGGCCTGACTCAAAATCAAAAGTTGGATGCTCAACCGATTGAGTCACCCAGGTGCCCCCAAAACGAATTTTTAAATATTACCACGAGAAAAAAAAAACAGAAAGGTAGGAGACATTTCCAAACTTAAAAGACAAAGATGAAAAGAATAGTTGTGAATTATAGTGGATTAAAGCAATCCATAGGGCACAAGACAAGAATATAAGCCTTTGGAGGAGGCTGTAATTGTAACCAGAACATGGGAACAGGGTTAATGGTCTTGGTCCTGCGCTAAGTGGAAAGTTGCAACCTGCGTTTTGTTGCTGAGACACTAGACGAGATTCCAAGTCAATGAAGTAGAAAAACTATAGCATGGAGAAGCAGTGATATGTCAAACTGTCAGTGGAAAAATTACAGAATTTCCCTGAGAGCAAATACCAAGATACCGAAGTGAGGTTTGATTTTACACAACGTGCTTGCTGTGGAAAACCCAAAGTGAGCTATAAACATTAACCAAGAGGAAGGGAAATAACAGATTCTCCAGAAAAAAGAGGGGAAAGCAGTCTACACGTGAACATATCCATGAACCAGGGCACACTGGACTCTCAAAATAGGTATTTCGCATTAAAGGCAACTGCACAATTATAAAATTATAACCCTCACAAGGAAGGGAACCACTGGAAGGTAAAGTCAACGGATGGAGTAGTGAGAGAAATGACAGTCTCCAAATTAGAAACAAAAATCGAAGAGTATACAACATCAGTCTGAAATTCTTCCAGCAGTAAAAAATTGAAACTATAATGAAGACTATGAAGAAAGAATAGACACTATTGTTATAAATAGCAACCAGAACTTATAGACATAAAAAATATGTTCATTAAATTAACAAGCTGACGGCTATAGAGAATATTAGACAAGGCTGTAAAGAGGTTTAGTAAACTAGAAGATGTAGCTGAGGGACTCAGAATAGACTCCAGAAAGATAAAGAAATGGTAAGTATGACAGACTAACAAATATGAATGTAATGTATAGATCACCAAGTGTAATCAATTAGAAGTCTACAAAGAGAAAAAAGAGAATAGGGAAGAGACAGTACTCAAAGAGAAAATGGGTGGAGATTTTCTTAAATAAACAAAAGACAAGAATCTGAATCGAAGACACTCACTGTTTTTTAAGAAGTAAGATAAATAAAACAAATCCCCTACAGATGCACTGCAGTGAAACTACAGAACATTAAACACAGGAAAAAGCACTTAAAGCAACCAGAGAGAAAACAATTATTTAAAAAGAATGACAATTATACTGATAACAGACTTTTATCTTTAGAGTATTTTTAGAGGGAACAGTATCTTTGGAAGCTGGAACCCAAATGTCAAAACTCAGCTAACATAACACTTAAGAGTGAAGTAAAAAGGAATAATGAAGTGAGTCTGAGAATTTTTTTAAAAATTCAGATAATTTCCAGAAGTGCTACTATGGGTTGCGCTTCAACAGGAGGACCTTGATCCCAGAAATAAGAAGTGGGTTTTAAGAAGCAATCATGTGTGAAGAGAACTGGTAAGTATAGGAGTCATTCTTACCAACCATTGGCTGTGACAGACAGCAATATGAATTACCTCAACAACAACAATAAATATAGTAATTACTAGTTTTGAGATTAAAGTATAAATTAAAAAATTAATTTAATAAGTTGAAAAATAAATTCAACAAATACAAATAGGTAAGTGCTCATTAAATATCAAAATTTACTAGCTTAAGTGGTATGCAGTCTTGTCAGGACGTTATGAAGGGACCAGAATTCAGTAGGAAAATGAGATTTAACACAGTATGGT
This sequence comes from Hyaena hyaena, assembly GCF_003009895.1. Lineage (NCBI taxonomy): Eukaryota > Metazoa > Chordata > Mammalia > Carnivora > Hyaenidae > Hyaena > Hyaena hyaena. Next base: position 239,032 of record NW_024081286.1, read on the forward strand.
TAAAAGCAATAACATAATTGACACTAGTTAAAACAGGAAATGCCATCAGATGTTACCGAGAAAATGAAACTGCCAGGGTAAGTAGTTTTAGAACTGAGAAAGGATTCATAAATGCAGACACTCTGAAAACTTCAGAAAGCATAAAACACTATGCATACCTTTTTTTCTCGCAAATTTTAACACAGATGAAATGTACAATATTCTAGAAAAATATGGATTGCAAAAACTTGTCAAGAAGAAAAAACCAGGAATAAACCAACATATTTTTTTGGTAAAATTTAAATTGGGACTTTGAAACATACTCATAAATAGTGTGCTTACACAAACATATAAAACGTTCCAAATAAAATTTAAAAACTTACCAACACATTCAAAGGGCTATTATCTCAAAAAATTATGACATGCTGAATTATTAATTTAATAACATTCAACAGTTTATAATATTTTTATCAACTCAGCACTTTCCTGTTATACATACAGTAGCCCATTATAACCCTCAAAAGTCCTAAATATTAGTAAGCATAATTCAGCAACATGTTGGAAGATACAAGTGATCAAACAGAATGATTCTAGAAATCCCAGAGTGATGTGACTTTAAGACTAGAGAATCGGTCAATATAGGTTTCTACATTAATATATGAAGGGAAGAAATCATATAATATTAATACATATAAATAGTTGGTACAATTGGTTTTCTACTTCTTCTGCGGTTTGGTATGGCCAAGTTCTGGGCAATAGGCTATAATCATTTTGAACCCTTTTCAGGAGATAGAAAGTCCTTGCCATTCTCCTTCTCTTCTTTGTTCCTTCCTTCATCCTGCTCTGCTTGGACTGTGGAGGTGGCCATCTTGGACTATGTGATAGAGTCTCCCTATAATGGTCAGTAGATAAAGGAAGATAAGACAAAGGAACCTGGGTGTCCATTTATCACACTCTGGACCAGTGTCTGTCTAGTAACCTTTTATCACAAACTACTCAGTAGCCCATGGAGCAATTGTGACTTTGACACTGTGTAGGTGACCACTACTGAGCTGTGGTCTTACTCCTTTCTGAAGCCAGTGGATCTGGGAAATAGACATTTTCTCCCTTTACGAATGCTAGAATAAGTTGTATCTGTGGGGGGCTGATACATTTTTAATAAGTGACTTTTCATGAAAAAAGCCTGATTCATATAATTTCTGATTTTTGAGCTGTAAATTCTCTGCCGTGGCCAATTTCAAGCTACCACAGCAAATGTACTTATGGCGAGTTTGGGAAGAGACGCACACCTTTGAGCTCTTATGAGTCAGTGTGAGTCAGTCCCCATATCTGCCTGCAGTGGTAGAGGGACAGATGTCAATGAGGATTGAAAATGAGTGGCACGACCTCTTTGGATTTTCTGTCCTTATGATGCTCTCCCTTCAACTTGGAGGTCCTTTATGTGATAGATAATATAGACCAGCATACATTCTTACTTCAAATTTATCTGACTTCCTTACCTACACTATTGACATCTAAAATAATAGTTTCCATTCTCAAGATCGAACTTTCAACAGCAAACAAAGAGAATAATTAGTTTCCCCAAACAGTGAAATACGTAAACACACACACACACACGCGCGCACACACACACACACACACACACACACCATCTAAGTTTAATAACTGGTCAACTGCAGCTTAGACGAGAACCACCTATGGACTGCTAACTTTGAAATGAAAGTCACTATTGATGTTGTTTGTGATTCTTTTATCTTTTATAGCACTAACTCAACCCTTATCCACATCTTGATCTTCCCTGTGGTTAGAACGAATGCTGTGGATTATTAGGCCAAGGTTCAAACACAAGGAACAGAGATAAAGTAACATAGATTTGAACTTTGACCTGCTGCAGCTTCTCTTGGGTAGAAAGTTAGTTGCACTGAGTGGCAAGTGAGATGACACCAGGCAAAAATGTATCATGTGTCAGCAGGAGGGAGAAGGGATCAGAGGAAGCTATTAAGAAACAGACGCTATGAAGAAAATTCAAGAAGGTCTCTTAGCACCATTTCAACTAAAGGATTCTTTCTTCACATATCTTAAGGCTAATATGTCAATGTACAATCTAGACTGGACACAAAGTAACTATTTTAATCCTTTACAAGTAAATAGCTCAATAAAAAGGAAAGGTGTAGAATATTTGACTTTTTTCTAACTAAAAGTTAAGATGTGAAATATTTTCTCCTGTTTTCAAAAATACACCTAATTAGCAGAGGCAATTGGAAAAGAGTTATAGCAGGCATTGAAATGGAGCTGGGGACCCAGTCTTAAAGGTGCTGGGAGTTTGGTGGCTCTCCGTAGCCCTCAACTATACAGTTAAGAAAAAGTATTATCTTTATTATGGAGGGGGTTGAAGTACTTCAAAGTTGGTTCTTGGCCTCATAGTTTAGTTTGAGGTGTCTGTTCATTGTGTCTTCAGTGTGGATTTAAAATTTCTTTAATGTTTATTATGAGACAGAAACAGAGCATGAGTGGGAGAGGGGTAGAGAGAGAGGGAGATACAGAATCTGAAACAGGCTCCAGGCTCTGAGCTGTCAGCACAGAGATTGACATGGGGCTTGAACCCACAAACTATGAGATCATGTCCTGAGCCGAAGTCAGATGCTTAACTGACAGAGCCACCCAGACACCCCATCTTTAGTGTGGATTTAAAAGAAAGAGACAGTATTGGAGACATTCCTCACAAATAATACCAGTTTAGCTTCCAGTCTGCAAATGTAGTATTGTGTAAATCTCATTTGGGCCTCAAGTCCTCAGAAGCTGCCACTTTAGAGAAGCCTAAAAATCTCAACCGATGTCTAATTTGTGACATGAAATGAACTATTAATACAGAACTATTAATACTATCATGACCTAGTAAAACAAAGACATTATAAATATTAAAGAAGGAGTCGAAAAGGGCATGGATCACAGATACAGTCAATCTTCAGTATTCATAGGCACCATATTTTCAAACTTACCTACATGCTAAAATTTATTTGTAACTCTCCAATTAATTAATACTTACCATGCTTTTGCAGGCATGGATATGTGCAGATTCACAAAAAATTTGAGTTACCCAGAGCTCATGTTCCTAACTGACGTTGAACAAAGTGATGCCTGTACCCTCTGTCAGCTTTCGTACTGTAAACAAGTGTTCTTTTCATGGTCTATTTAGTCCCATGTTTCTTGCTCAGTGTCACTAATCATCAGGGAAATGCTTAATCAAAACCACACCTGTTAGGATAGCTATTATCAAAAAAATTACAAAAGTCAACAAATGTTGGCAAGGATGTGTAAAAATTAAAGCCCTTGTGCACTGTTGGTGGAAATGCAAAATGATATAGCAGCTGTGGAAAACAGTATGGAGATTCCACATGTTCGTGCTTTTTATTGGTGATTTTGTTGTTTCAATGGTCTCCAAGGATAGTGCTTAAGTGCTGGCCAGTGTACCTAAGTGCAAGGAGGCATAGTGTGTTTTACGGAGAAAATACATGTGTTAGATAAGCTTCCTTCAGGCATGAATGCTAGTGCTGTTGGCTGTGAGTTCAATGTTAACGAATCAACAATATGTCTAACAATATAAGTATAATAGATCAACAAAAAATGGGGGGGGGGGCTTTAAACAGAAACACACATAGAACAAGATTATCTGTTGATTGGTTGGACTCATAGGACCCAATCCTGAGTTTCGCTTAGAAGCAATGGTTCAGTATTCACTAATTCAATGTTCACAATGACTTTATACAACATAACTATAATGAATAATGGAGATTAACTGTATATAATGTTACAAAAGGGAGCTTAGGGTGTTTGAAAGATGCAGTCACTTCAGCGTGCCGTGTCACATGAAATCACTTGGAGTCAGTCAGAAAGAAAACAGACTGAGAAGACCAGTCTTATGCAGTAGGTCAAGTCTTTTGTTTTAAAATGATTATTTCAAAAGAGGTGGTCAAAAGGGCCTACAGTCTTATTTGAATAATAGTAATGCATGGAAGTCACATGTAAGGGTGACTCTGTATGGGTCATGAAATTGGAAAGGGCTCTTGAAACTACTTCTTTGTCTGAAGATCTGACAACAGCTTGTGGGATGCCATTTGTCCCCTGGATTCTCATTGACTGGATGGAATTGTTGGGGGTTTTCTTTTCCTGGGTATGGGCCCTATGTCTGAACCATTGCATCATCTTATGAGATAAGCAATCTGACAATGACTCATTGTAAACCTTGAGGTGATATTTGCAATTATTTCTTCAAATGCAATAAAGAACATACAGAATGTAAGGTGATTTGATGCTTTGTAAAAGAAAACTATTTAACTATTTTTTTAAAGTGGAAATTTGCTCTTAAACCAGTGTGTCCTTAATATTTGATCTGAAAAATGAATGTACTGTGCCCTTTAAAGCTGATGTATGATAAGATTAAGTTCTCAGTTTGAAGAATCCAAGTTTTGAAATGCATCTATTTGTGTCAGGAATTTTAGCACAGTAGACTATACCATGAATAGAATATACCAGTGATTATTGTTATATCATTATCATAATTAAGAATTTCATTTGTGCCTTTTAAACTGACAATAGCATGGAGAGGCGAGTGGTGCCCCAAAATTATGTTTTAGATGAAACTGTGAATCAAGGAGATTATGAGCCCTCTCTGGGCAAGCACTGACCAAACAGTGAACAAACCTTTTAAAAAAAAAAATTTATGGAGCAAATTGGAAGTTGTAGTTAGGTAGAAAGTGAATGAGAGAGCAGTCCGTGACTTTAATAGATGTTTTTTGGTTTTTCCATCCAGTATCCATTTATTTTGGGGGGGGGGAGAATATTCCAGTTTTCTTCTGGAGAACCATACACTCATCTCTAGAAAAAAAGTTCACTGTATATTCCTTTACACTAAATATTTCACTTGTAATCACCAAAGATGTTGGGTTGTTCTCACAATGACCTTTTTTTTTTTTTTTTTCCAGTACCAGCGGGGTGTCCTGTAGTTCAGTTCAATTGTGAGAGTTAGTGTTGGATCCCACAAGTTAAGGGTTCAGTCTCAAAAGGCTGCCCCAACTTGCAATGCCAATTTCAAGTCTCAGGTTGTTACCTGTACTTCTGACCAACTGGCTATGAACTGAAAATCTTGGGAACCATGGGCTTGGTAATTTGCTAGAATGGCTCATGGAACTCAGGGAAGTATTTAGTTACAGGTTAGTACTTTGTTAAAAGGATATAGTAAAGAATACAGATGAATGGCCAGATGAAGAGGTACATAGGCTAAGGTCCAAAAGGGTCTGAGGCACATATGCACCTCCTTCCAGGCGTATAGATTTGTTTATTAAGCTGGCAGTTTTCCGAACTCAATACTTTTGGGATTTTCATGGAGGCTTCATTATGTAGATATGATTAATTAAACTCAACTTCCTTCCCTCCTCCTCTCTCTGGAAATGGAAGGTAGAGCTGAAGGTTCCAAGCTTCTAATAATGGATGGTCTCTCTGGTGGCCAGCACCCATGCAAGAGCCCACTGAGAGTCATCTTATTAGAACAAAAGACACTTCTTTAAAAGCTGTTTTAAGTGTTTATTTGCCCTTAGAGAGAGAGAGTGGGGTAGTGTCCTTGGGGGGGGGGGCGGGGAGAGGGAGAGAGAGACACAGAATCCGAAGCAGGCTCCAGGCTCTGAGCTGTCAGCACAGAGACCAACATGGGGCTCAAACCCATGAAGTATGAGATCATGACCTAAGCTGAAGTTGGATGCTTAATCAACTGAGCCACCCAGGTGTCCTGACTTCATTTTTAATTATTATTTATTTATTTTGAGAGAGACAGAGAGAGAGAGTGAGCAGGGAAGTTGCAGAGAGAGAGAGAGTGAGAGAGAATCTGAAGCAGGGTCCCTACTATCAGTGCAGAGCACAATGCTGGGGCACCTTCTCATGAGCCATGAGATCATGACCTGAACTGATATCAAGATTCGGATGATCGGGCACCTGCTTTGGGCCCTATGATGACAGCTCAGAGCTTGGAGCCTGCTTTGGATTCTGTGTCTCCCTCTCTCTCTGCCCCTCCCTCACTTGTGTTCTCTCTCTCAAAAAGAAATAAACATTAAAAAAAAGAAAAAAAGGAAAAGATTCAGATACTTAACTGACTGAGCCATCCAGGCATCCCTAGAACAAAAGGGAACAAAAAGGAACAAAAGTGGTGTTACACGCGTAACACCAAAGAAATCCTAAGAGATTTAGGAATTCTGTTATCACTTAAGAAATTACAAGAGTTTTAAGAGCTCTGTGTCAGGAAACAGGACAAGAACAAAGTATTAGCAGGACCCCAGGGCAGAGCCCAATATATTTATATTTCTAATTATTTCACACCCCCATTCTTAGTCCGTGAACTGAAGTGGTAGATCTGTAACCCGGTCTTGGCGCCTTCAAGCAACACATGCACTTGCCACAAGGATTAGCTTAATGATGGGCTTGAAACCAACCAGAGCCAAGGGCATGTTTGCTGGGACTGTATGGGGAGGAAAACATATACTTTCATTGCTCCATTGGGCCCCTGGCCTTCAGGAAGGGGACATACCTGCCTCAACACTGAGAATGAAGCCAACACAGAGAAGACCTTGCTGAGAGAAGCAAAATGAATCCTAAGACAGTGCTTTCACACTTTGGACTGAACTTTTCAGCAATATAAGTAATAATTTCCTTGTTTTTAAAAAAAATTTTTTTTAAATGTCTTTTATTTATTTCTTAGAGAGTGTGAGCAGGGGAGGGTCAGAGAGAGAGGGAGACACAGAATCCGAAACAGGCTCCAGGCTCTGAGCTAGTTGTCAGCACAGAGCCCGACATGAGGCTCGAACCCATGAACTATGAGATCATGACCTGAGCCGAAGTCAGACGCTTAACTTACTGAGCCACCCAGGCGCCCCTGTTTTGGTTTTTAAAAATCCTGATTTTACTCAGGGTTTTTACTTAAAACTAAAAGATACTTAACTATCACAAGTTTCAAATTTCAGGATCAATGAATGCTTTAGCATTAAATTTCCCATTTTACCTTGTTCAGCATCATACAGAAACAAGTGGGCAGCAATTTATTTTTGAAGGAGGAATAAACTAGCAATCCTTCCTGACCTTGTGAGGAGTTTAACCTTGAGCCTATAGAAGCTCAGTCCACATAGACTATGACCAAGGAGATTCTCAAATACTACTTCAATATTAGCTTTCACAGTTTTTCTGGTTGTTTACATTTCTATTTAAGGCTGAAACTATTTTACATAAGGTGCAGTAATTCTCACCTTGTTTTAGGATATTTTGACTGTAAATGCACATCAGATGCATTTTGATTGTATTTTTAAAATTCTTTGCTGTTTTGAGAAAAAAATATTGACATCCCTCTTCATTAAGGGTTAGAATAGGTTGATTGATTAAGCCATAAAATATATGGGCCAAATTCAAATGATCATTTCTATAATACAGCATTAGTTGTCTCAGTGGGGAAGGTTGAGGTATTATTGCTCGTGGGTTCTAAGATGCTTTATATAAGAAAGATTAAACTTAGGTACCACAAAAGAGTTCATGCGCAACTCTGCCAAATTGGCTCTGCTTTTTCAGCTGTGGTATCTGTAAGAAGGATGTAATGTAGCGTTAGATAATCTTCCTGATAGGGCATATCCTTTAGAGTTGGGTTACCAATCAAAATGATTGAATCAATACATCCAGATCTTATTTGATAAAGATGACAAGCATACTCATGCCCTTGAGAGACATTTTGTAAATGTGACCTTTAATGTGAAAAAGGAAATTGTGCATCTTCGTTTTTGGAATTCACCTTGTCATAAAGCAGTCAGGGCTGTCTCTGTATCATTACTTTTAGCACAAGATTCGTTTTCAAAAATGTAACTCTATGAATTCAGAAAAAGAAAAATATGTCTTAAAAGTCACTTAGAATGTGGGCAAATTCAGGAAATGGGAACTACTTGGTATCCAGGGAGCCATCTCCTTAAAATATCATTCTATCTATCATGCAATTCACAGACCTTCCTCTGCTTTTAAGGATAGACCACTTCTTAAAGGTTGAAGGACAGAGATAAGGATTCGTTACCTTAGAACAATAGAAATGGGGGCACAATGCCTAGATGGTTCATGAAAAACAACTTGTTAACTCAGCAAATGTGAACTCTGGAAAAAGGCTAAAAAGATGAATCCAATGGTTATTTCTTTACGCATTCGTAATTCTTCACCAGTGGAATGAGATAAATTTTAACTGTGGACACATGGACACAGAAAAAATAATGGAATTGAGAGAGAACATAGAAAGAATTCTGCCCAGCGTCTCATCTTAGAGACGGGAAATTAAGCTCATTTGAAATAGACTGAAAACTGAAAAGAATTTTAAGCATTGAAATTGTTCTCTTATTTAAACTTATTTTATTAAAGAAATAGCTAGACATAATTTAAAAGTCAAGTGGGACCGTGAGGATTGTAATCTTAAAAAGCAGCTCCCTGTCCCCATCTGCTACTATTGTTAATATGATGGTATTGATAATATGTAAATATTATCGACAAGTGAACTACATTGCTCTCAGTGGTAATATTTGCTTTGATGTACAGTCTTGTTTTCCTGGGAAGATGCTGCCTTTTTTGTGTTACCTGGCCTCTCAAGTTAATCAAACCCAACTCCCGCCAGTTTCCCTTGGGCTTATCAGTCCTGGAGATGAAAGACTTGTACCTGTTTCCTCTAATGCAGGCTGCTGTTGTCTCCATCTGCTCCAGGTATCTTGTATGAGGTGATGACATTGCACTTCTCTCTTGTGTGGATTACTGCTTCCTGGCTCCCACATGTTCTTCCTTCTCGGTTGTTCTGCTTTTGGTAAAGCATATCTTTCCCATGCTTCTCAAGAAGAGTTACTCTGGAAGCAAAGTTTTTGTGACGTTGTTTGAGAATATCCTTCTCCCCTTTTTTTAAAAAAAAATTTTTTTTAAAGGTTTTATTTATTTCTAGGAGAGAGAGAGAGAGACAGCGTAAGCAGGGGAGGGTCAGAGAGAGAGGGAGTCATAGACTGACACAGGCTCCAGGCTCTGAGCTGGCAGTCAGCACAGAGCCGGACGTGGGGCTCGAACCCACAAACCGCGAGATCATGACCTAAGCGAAAGTCGGACGCTTAACCGACTAAGCCACCCAGGCACCCTGAGAATATCCTTCTCCCCTTAACTGTGAGTGCTTAGGATCACACAGATTCTAGGTTAAAAATTATTTTTACTTTAGGGCACCTGGGTGGCTCAGTCGGTTAAGCGTCCAACTTCGGCTCAGGTCATGATCTCATGGTTTATGGGTTCGAGCCCCGCATCGGGCTCTCTGCTGACGGCTAGCTCAGAGCCTGGAGCCTGCTTTGGATTCTGTATCTCACTCTCTCCTGCCCCTTCCTCACTTGTGTTCTCTCTCTCCCTCAAAAATAAATATTTAAAAAATTATTTTTACTTCATAATTTTAAAGCAATGATAGAATTACTTTTGTTGTCTAGGGTTGTCAGGGAGAAGTCTTATGCCATTGTGATTTCCCATCGTGTGTGTGTGTGTGTGTGTGTGTGTGTGTGTGTGTATTTTCTTCTGAAGACACGTAGGATCCGTTTATATCTATAGTATACTGAAAATTTCTTCCTTCCTTCCTTCCTCTCTCCCTCTCTCTCTCTCTCTCTCTTTCTTTCTTTCATTTTGTTAACACATTCTCATATAGTTGCCCTTTTTTGGTAGGGACTTGTGAGAGCTTTTGCAGTTTACTCTTCACCTTTCAAGTATACAATAGAAGACCATACTACTGTACAATAGCTTGGTAGAAATTAATCATTTTATAACTAGAAGCTTGTACCTTTTGACCACCTTGATTCTCAGTCTATGTGTGACCTTAAAGCTGAAGTGAGCCTCTTGTAGACAGCTTTTCTTTGGATCTTTTTAATCTATTCAGTCATCCTAGGCCTTTTGATTGGAGAATTTTAATACATTCAAAGTAATTACTGATAGATAAGAACTTACTATTGCTTTTTTGTTAATTTATTTTCTGACTGTTTTATATATACTTTCTTCCTTTCTTCCTCTTCTGCTGTATTTCTTATGATAGTTTATATTGTGGGCATATGCTTTTACACCTTTATCATTATCTTTTGTGTTTCTACTAAAAGCTGTTCCTTTATGATGACCAGGAGACTTACATAAAATACCTTAGAACATCCCATTTGCAAGCTGATAATGAATTTATCGAATACGTAAACTTTTATTTCCTCCCCTCACATTTTAGGTTATTGATATTATAGTTTATATCATTTTTATATTGTGTGTCTAATAATAAACTTATTTCTAGTTTCTTTTTATTATTTTTTAACTTTTAGAGTTTTAAGTGATTTACACACTACCATTACAATATTAGAGAACGTGACTTTGACTACATTTACCTTTACTGATGAGTTATACACATTCATATGTTTTTATGACATTAATTAGCCTCCTTTCATTTCACCCTGTAGAATATTCTTTAGCATTTCTTGTGCAGCCGGTCCAGTGGTGATGAACTCCCTTAGATTTTGTTTGTTTGTTTGTTTGGTAAATTCTTTATTTCTACTTCATTTCTAAGCTTTGCCAGATATAGTATTGTTAGTTGAGTTTTGTTTGTTTAGTAATTTGAATACATCTTTGGCTGTATTCCCTGACTGGATAGTTCTACAGGCTTGACTTGATCTTCGGATGTAGCTTGAAGGTGTGCCGTAAAGGGACTCAGAGTAGGCTTTGTAATTGAGTAGGCCATTTGTTGTGTTTTGTCTTTGGTCAAGGTCACTGTTCAGCCTCTCTGGTTGGGGAGGGCCTTGAAATATACCTCACAGTTGAGTGGGGCTGGAGACTGTGTTAAGCAATTGGGCAGAGCCACATGTTAGGCTCTGCTGCTTGATGTGATTGCAAGCTGGGCTTCAAGGCTACACCACAAAAACAGGTGTTCAGAATGAAGACAATATGGGGGAGACCAATAAACGGCTTGTAACCAAAGTGAGAGATAACCCTGTGTCGTTATAAGCCATGGAATCTTGGGGTGGTTGGTTACTATCCTGTAACTTAATAAAGGCTGAGTGATGTAGAGTTCTATTCACCTGGATGTAGTCTGGAAGTATGACCCTTTTAATTTTAATAATTGTTAGTTCATTTTTTCAAAAAAAGTTTATTTCTTTATTTTAAGAAAGAGAGAGAGAGAGAAGAGAGAGAGAGGTTGATTGTGCACAGTGGGGAGGGGCAGAGAAGGAAAGAATCCCAAGCAGATTCTGTGCACATGCAGCCTGATGTGGGGCTGAGTCTCAGGAACCATGAGATCATGACCTGAGCTGAAATCAAGAATCAGATGCTTAACCAACTGAGCCACCCAGGTGCCCCAAAATGTTAGTTCCTTTTTAAAAGTAGAAGCTAAATACATATTTTTGATTGAATTGGCACTCTGTAAATTACATCATTTTTAGTGGGTTTGGTTCTAAGTAAGAGAAAATCATCTCAAACATGCCTAAATAGTAAAGAGAGTTCACTGGTTACGTATCAGTAAATATAAAGGTTGGAGTCTCTGAGCCCAGTTTGACATAGTGGTTCATTCAGGTCATCAATGACTGAGTTCATCTATGTCTCTTTGTCCTGCCTTTGATAGTATTGTCAGCTTTATCCTTATTTTTTCTTATATAAGTAATGATCCAACCATTCCCAGGGATAGATGTTTTCTGTTCAACAGTAGGGAGAGAGAAGTCCCCTTCTAGGTCTCTCATAAGGGTGGGTAAACATCTTTCTTAGAAGCCACAATAAATGTCTTGCATCTTGGTGATAGCAAATGAGTCACCTATGTATTTCTGAACCAATAATTGTAATCTATTCACTTCAACCTCGGGCCCAGATTGAATTTCTTTAGCCATGTGTGGTTAAACCATCCCAGAAGGACTGGGATAGTGAGTTTACCCAAAGCAATGAATACTTAGATGTGCTGGACAAAATTGCAATGAACATCACATATTAACTCAGCTTTTTTTTTTTTTTTTATCAATCCTTGTACATAAATATGTGACACAGTGTATCAGATGACTTGTGTTTCTGATCTTTGCTGAATATTCCTATACATTCAGGATCACCCGGGAGAAGCAGTAAATGATGTAATGATGACTGACAAGAACACAGCCCATTTCACTTGGCTGTTAGATTCATCCAATCCAGTTTTACACATTATCATCTGACAAGTTCGTTACCACACTTAATATGGTCAAATGTGCCAAATCTTTGATATGTTTCCAAATTTTCTGCTCTCATGCTCTCCCTTTCCCTTCATCTCTCCCTCTCTCTCTCTCACTTTGATGTATAAATATATCTACAAATACTCTCTCTCAAAGAGTGAAATGCTTCAAGTGTGATAAGTCTCGTGTGTCTGCTTCCTTTTGTTTTTCTCACAAAAATAAAATTCATCTTGTTTCTTGAAAATAACTTCATGCTTTTCAGGATTCATTTTATGGCATATTAGATTTCTGGGAAAGTAGTTGATCTAACATTAAACCTCAAAATAAATAATCTTCATACTTTTAATGAAACACTTGATTTTATCTACTTTTGTGGAATATAGCAAGAGTGATGTAAATACGGAAGCTTGTTTTAGCCTTATTTTCTTGTAATTCTTAATGGGCATTTGAGGCATAATACCAATTTGTCCATGCAAATCCATTTAAAATCTTGATTTTTCCTTCTTCCTTATTTATCTAATTCTCAGAGATGGTCTAAAGATTTTGCTGAGACACCATTTCACTTTGAATAATTTATAATCAATGTGACTTTTCTGGTTGTGCTAGATGACTGATCATTTATTTATTACATGTCTGGGTGTTTTATATGTCAAAATAGAATTTTAATGGGCATTAAATCAATTAGAATACATTTGACAATCATTGCAGATAAACTGTATGTGGAGGTCTAAACCTTTCGTATTTTGATAAATGTGTGCTGGTAACTACAGCATGGGGAACTGCTGAGAATCCTGTTAAGATGAGAGAAAACATTACAGTAACACCTTTTCTACTCTGATCTTATAAAGCAGTCCCTTTAATGCATCCTAGATTTTGTAAAGTTCCTATCTGGTAGGAGAATGAATGGATTACAAACCAGCAGTTTCTTAGTGAAAATGCCTGTGCAGTATTTCATGTAAATCCATCTGTAATTAATATTTGCATTTTAAATAAAATGCGTATGTTCTAAGGGAGCTGCATTAATTTTCCAATCACAATACTGTAAACTTCTTCAGTTGGTTGTTTTCCTCTTTTCAACCCTTCGTTCACAGTGAATCTATCAGAAAGATGCCCAGGGGAAATCAAAGATGGTGAAACCCAGTACAGAGCTCAGCAGTAAAGAGACAGAGGAAGAATAGCAGTTCAAGTGCTTGGCTAAGAATGAAGTTTTTGATTGATGCAGTCACATATTTTTCAGTATTAATCGGGACCAAAGCCAGCGTGGCCAAAAGAAGCATTTGTCTACAGTGGGGAATAGGGGACTTGCCCTGTTGCCTAAAACTTTATTATTAGAGCTTTATTCCAGGAAGAGAGAGAGGAGGGAGTGCATATATCCTAAAGGTGTGAAGGGAAAGGCAATTACTTTTGATCAAGCAGAACTAAATTTTAATCCCAGTTGTACCTCTGAGTAGTTTCCTCTAATTTCCAGGCAATTATCTTAGCAATTTAAGGCTCAGCTTCACCACTGGAACAAATATCTACTTCACTGGGTAGTGGGGAGAATAATGTTAAATGAATTAACATGTGCGGAAATGATCAGGCTACCACAGGGTAGGGACGGGGTGAGTGCCTGGGCCATTGCCTGCCTTCTTTCATTACCCACTCTCTCTCTACTCTCTTTTCCCCTAAAAGGAAGTGGGACAGGCCCTGATTTTCATGTAGTCATGATTTAGTCGATGACTGGCTAACGATGGGACATCTCTTTCTAAAATTTACAGTGAAATGTGGAAGGTGTCTGATTTCTTAGACATTAGGATATAGGCTTCTCATGTGACAAAATGGTTTTAAGAATTAGCCAAATTATTATACATAAAACCCTTAAAAAAAACCCTAAACACACACAAAACCTTTAAAAAAAACAACACTTTGGAATCAGAGACATCTGAACTCAAATAACATGAGTTCTAGAGTTGTGGGAACAGTCAGTTTCCTCTTCTTTAAATTGTGATGACAAATGTGTGTGAGGTCATATGTGTGAGTTTATGCAGCACTGACCTTGGCACTTAGTAGGCTCTCAGCGGATTTTGTATCTTGGGGCCCCATTATCACAAATAGAGTGGAGCTGATTGAACGGTGTCAGATGTTAATCCAGTACTGTCAGCTGAAAGAATTTTAAAAAGTTGGCTGCGTGCAGGTCTTGCTTGGTGTATCCCTGAGCTACAGCTGTCACTGATAATTGCTTAACAGCTCAGTTAGCACAATGACAAGTTGTTGCTTTCAGACAACTTGTGTATTCGGGAAGAGACTTCAAATCATTTCAGAGAATGTACTTGATTTTCAATGAATTCTAGGAGGTGTGTCGAGCACTTTGATGACCTTGGGTTTAAAATTTCATCCAAATTATTTGATGTCACTGTTCTCTCTTTGTAAAAAAAAAAAAAGTTTCATATAGGATGTAATGAATCATTTTGACAGTCAAAAAACACACAGTGGCAATTGTATTCTGTGTTCCACAAGTCAGGAAAGCAATGAGCGTTTATTGTGGCACTTAAAATATCTAATGCTAGACATAACCATTAAATTAGTTTCAAATGTTTTAAATTCAGAATGTATGGAATGTGATTGGCCATGCTTAAAAAACTTAGCTGCTGCCAGCAACTGATATATAAATTTAACAGCGGGGACCAAGATGGGGGATTATAGGTGAGGTGGTTAAAATATGCATATGGAAAGGGTATTAGCAGTGGCTGTGAAATTAACTTTGGCCTTGATGTGGTGTGTTGAGGGGAAGGGCCTTTCTTCAGCCTGTAGCAGGACTCAACACCATTCTCTCCTCCTCGTAGTTGAGTTTTCAGTGTTCCTCATGAATAATTACACTCAGGAGGATAAACCTGTGGCAAAGATTGCAGCTGTTTCAAATGTTTCATGATTTTGCCCATAGGTTTACTGCTTATAGTTTCCAAGATATAAGCGTAGATCTTTTCGTTGAAGTAGATTCTTAGTTCTGCCCTGACAGATCCTGCACTTCTGAGTCAGAGGTGAGGAGAATCGAATGAAAATTTTATGATCCCTCGGTCCCTGCTGCTTAAAGTACAATGCGGGGGTTCTAGAACTGTAGGGGTATCACCTGGAGAGCTTGTTAAACTAGATTGCTAGGTCCCGTCTCCGGTGGCTGTGGTAGGCCTGGGGAATCTTGTGTGTTTGTAAAGTTTCTGGGTGAGACTAATGTGGCTCATGTGAGGATCGCATGTTGAGAACGCGTGGTACAGAGGAAGTGCTTCAGGTGGGAATGCTTTGTGTTACAAATAATAGAACCCCTGACTTCAGTGGTTCAAACAATAGAAGTTATCTCGCGGAACCTGAAATCCAGAAATACAAAGTCCTGATGTTGGTTCATTGGCAAAGGGTCCTCAAGGGCCCACACTCTGTCCCTCCTACCATGACTGTGAGTGTTGGTTATGTCTTCCTGATACCGCTGGGTATCACTTTCCGCCTCTAACTGGGTAGCTGCGGCAGCCCTAAGCATTAGGTACCAGCGCAAAAGCCCTCAGGAGCAGAAAAATGGAGGGATAGAAGGTATTTTTTAGTATCTACTGCAGGAACACTCTTCGCCAAAAAGGAAGAAGGGGAAAGACTAAAATGAGTGCTAGTAAGTAACCAAAGTAACCATCATGGGCACACTGAGAAGTAATGGTAGGAAAAGGTCTTCTAGCTTTTGTTCTCCACAAGGTATTTGAAATGACACAAAAGCATTGAGTGCTGATGTCATTCTGGTGATTTCCTCTCTTGTTCCTTCCCTACATTCCTGCCTGTCTTTCTTTTCTTTCCGTTGTTCTGTTACTCCAACTTCTCTCCATGATACCCTCTTGCTTTCACCATCTCTTTATTTTTTTATTTATTGTTTATTTTTTGAGAGAGAGAGAGGCAGACTGCAAGTGGGGGAGGGGCTGATAGAGGGGGAGAGGCCGAATTGGAAGCAGGCTCCAGGCTCTGAGCTGTCAGCACAGAGCCCAATGCCAGACTGCAACCCATATACCATGAGGTCATGACCTGAGCCAGACTCTAATGCTTAACCCAACGAGCCACCCAGGCTCCCTTCCACCATCTCTTAATACTGTTTTCATCGGCTGTTTGCTTCTTCCCGTGCACTAGGGATTTAAAATTGCATTATGGATGATGAGTAATTGCAGTCTGAAATCTGACAGTCATATGCCTTTTTCTTTGCTTTTCATGGATCAGAGTTGGATTTCCTTTCTCTTTCATGCCTTTCTAGATTTCCCACTTTCACTCTCCTTTTGGGAGAAGCTTTTAGACCCTTAAACACTGGAAAGCCCTAAAGCCTCAGACCTGATATTGAAGCTTTAGGGGAACCATGATGGATCTTTAGAATGCCCAGGATTTCACCTTACCCTCCTAGGATAGAACACACCTCCTCTTCCTGTGGCCTTTCCCATTTCCATAAGAGGTAGCCCTGTACCTCTTTGTAATTGTCAGGGCAATGTCTGGGGATCATTCTTGACTTCAGAAATAATTCTTTAGCACAGCTTGGCAGCTTGAACTTAAGAATATGCCTCCAATGTGACCATTTCTCACAACTTTCATAGTTCCAACATTGGTAGAGGCCGACATTCTCTTATCTAGGTTTTCTCTCATGTGAATGTTCTCCCTGCTCCCACCTTGGCCTTCTTAAATTTATTCCCAGCACAGGAGCAAGAATGTTTCTATTAAAATGTAAATAAGATCATGTCACTACTCTGTTTAAAACCTTTCAATGGCTTCACATCTCATTACAAGTAGGAGCAAACATTGCCGTTCCAACGGCCTACAAGGTTCTTGAATGATCTGCTCCCCTCCCCACCTTGCTGTCCCTTGAACATACCAGGGAGGGTCCCACTCTGGTGCATTTGCTTTTCCTGTTTTCTCTCATGAGCTATTTCTTACCACCCCCCTCCTTTTTTTTCCCCCAGGCCTGCCTCATATGTCACCTCCTTGCTGGATCTTTTATTCACTCTGCTAAATTGTATCACCAGGCCCTTCTTACTTGCTGTTTCCCCTCACTGTTCACTCTTCCTTTAGAGCACTTCTGAGCACCTGTTATGCTTTATCTTTTACTTATTTATTGCTTATTTAGTTGCCATTTTATTGATTTTTTAATCTTCCTTTGCTCCAATGGTCCCTCCAGGATGGTAACAATGTTTCTCATATTAATTGCTCTATTATCAGAGGAGCACCTTAGTATGTAGAAATCACTAAGAAATATTTATTGCATGAATGAGTGAATCATTATACAGTAGTTTAAAATCAACATCATAGTAAATAGAAAACATATACAAAGCAAAGGCCATCGTGTAATGAACCCCTTGTACCAGTCACCCAGCTTCAACTATCGTCTTCATTCTGCCATTCGTCTATCACTGAGCCCATCTAACTCAATAAGAATTTAATGGGGATTCAATTCTTTTTTTTTTTCAAGTAATATTACATATATTGAAATCCATAAATCTTATCCTATGGTGTTTGACAAATGTATATACCTAAGTAAACCACACCTGTATCATGATATGAAACATTGTCACCTGCCCAGAAAGTCTAGTCATGTCCCTTCCAAGGCAATCTGCTCCTGATACTGTCACCTACTTCCTATCCCAGCTAGTGACTGCTCTGCATTTCCCCATCATAACTTGGTTTCACACATTCTAGAGCATCATCTATATGTTCTTGGTTCTTGGTGAAACCGTGACCTAGTTTCATATGTTCTAGAACATCATCTATGTCATCTAACATGCAGTAGGGACTCTTCTTTTCATTTTCTGCCTTCCTTGACTCAGAAAAATGTCTGTGAGATTCATTCATATTTTTGCATTCATTTGTAATAAGTTCCTCTTTCTGCTGAGTCGTAGTCCATTGTATGAATATATGGCAATTTATCATTCTATTCTCCCAATGATGGACATTTGCCATTGTTTTATGGCTCAATATGTGGTCCATTTTGCTGTATGTTTCATGTGCAATTGAAAGGAATTTATTTTTGGCTGTTGTTCGAAAGCTACTGTATACATTCTTCTAGAAGTCTTTTTTTGTAACTTATATTATTCACTTTTTTTGAATAAATGCTTAGGAGTCAAATTGTTAGGCCAAAGTAGTAGTATATGTTTAACTCTATAACAAATGTTAAACAAATCTCCATTTTGTTGTACTGCCTTATGTTTCCATTAATGATGTTTCATTGCTTTAATTTCCAATTCCTTGATGTCAAGTGATACTGAGCATTTTTTCATATGCTTACTATCTATTCATTTGTTAAATGTCTGTTTTAAGTATTCTTTATGTTATGAATACAAGACTGTGGTCAGTTACATGTATTGTGAATAGTTTTTGCCATTTGTTTTCTAAATGATGTCTCTTTATGCACAATTAAAAAATTAGACTTTCTCAAAGTCTAATTTTTCATTTTTTTTCTTTTCTGGCTATTTCTTTCTGTTTTCTAATAAATCTATGTTTAGCTTCAGCCTGTAAGGACTTTTTTCTCTCTTTTCTTTTAAAAGTATTTTATTGGGGTGCCTGGGTGGCTCATTCGGTTAAGCATCCGACTTCAGCTCAGGTCATGATCTCATGGTTCGTGAGTCTGAGCCCCTAGTTGGGCTCCGTGCTGACAGCTCAGAGCCTAAAGCCTCCTTCAGATTCTGTGTCTCCTTCTCTCTGCCCCAACCCTCTCTCACACTCTGTCTCTCTTGGTCTCTCACAAATAAATGAACATTGAAAAAAATTTAAGTAATTTAGTTTGACCTTTTACATTTACGACTCCGCTTCATCTCAGAATATTTTTTGTATATCATGTGAAATAGGGGTGGAGTCTCTTGATGTATTTTCCACTTGGATATCCAGTGGTCCCAGTGTTATTTGTTGAAGAGGTTTTCTTTTTCCCATTCAGTTGCTTTGATACCTTTGTTGATTATCGATTAACCATGCAAATGTGGGTCCATTTCTAGACTTGCTCTCATGTTCCAGTTCTCTTATTTGTCTGTTTATATTCCCAGGAAAAACTGAATGCTAAAAGTTAAAATTAATCTTGTAGTCACATGGCGTACGTTTTCCAACTTGTTTTGCTTTTGCAAGATTGCTTTACGTATTCTAGGTCCTCTTAAAGACATACTACAGGGTTCTGCTTTTTTATCTAGCCTGACAATTTTTGCCTTTTGGAAAGAAAGTTTCGCCCATGTAAGATGAATAGAACTGTTGATATGGCTGGATTTGAGTTTACCGTTTTGTTTTCTATTTATATTATCTCTTTTTTGTTTCCTTTCTTTTTCCTACTTTAAAAAATTATTTATTGTTTAATTTATATCCAAGTTAGTTAGCATATAGTGCAACAATGATTTCAGGAGTAGATTCCTTAATGCCCCTCACCTGTTTAGCCCATCTCCCCTCCCACACCCCCTCCAGCAATCCTGTTTTCTGTATTTAAGAGTCTTTTATGTTTTGTGCCCCTCCCTGTTTTTATATTATTTTTGCTTCCCTTCCCTTATGTTTATCTGTTTTATATCTTAAGCTCCTCATATGAATGAAGTCATATGATATTTGTCTTTCTCTGACTGACTCATTTGGCTTAGCCTAATACCCTCTAGTTCCTTTCACGTAGTTGCAAATGGCAAGATTTCATTCTTTTTGATTGCCAAGTAATACTCCATTGTATATATATGTACCACATCTTCTTTATCCATTCATCCATCGATGGACATTTGAGCTCTGTACATACTTTGGCTATTGTCAATAACACGGCTATAAACATTGGGTTACATGTGCCCCTTTGAAACAGCACACCTGTATGCCTTGGGTAAATACCTAGTAGTGCAACTGCTGGTATTTTGTATATTGTAGGGTAGTTCTGTTTTTAATTTTTTGAGGAACCTCCATAGTGTTTTCCAGAGTGGCTTCACCAGTTTGCATTCCCACCAGTAAACTAGCGCAAAAGAGATCTTCTTTCTCCGCATCCTCGCTAACGTCTGTTGTTTCCTGAGTTGTTAATATTACCCATTCTGACAGGCATGAGATCGTATCTCATTGTGGTTTTGATTTGTATTTCTCTGATGATGAGTGATGTTGAACATCTTTTCATGTGTCTGTTCATAATCTGGATGTCGTCTTTGGAGAAATGTCTGTTCCTGTTTTTGCCTGTTTCTTCACTGGATTATTTGTGTTTTGGGTGTTGTGTTTGATAAGTTGTTTATAAATTTTTGATACTAACCCTTTATCTGATATGTTGTTTGCAAGTATCTTCTCTCATTCCATTGGTTGTCTTTTAGTTTTGCTCATTGTTTCCTTCGCTGTGCAGAAGCTTTTTATTTTGATGAGGTCCCAATAGTTCATTGTTGATTTTGTTTCCCTTGCTTCCGGAGATATGTTGAGTGAGAAGTTGCTGCGGCCAAGGTCAGAGAGGTTTTTGTCTGCTTTCTCCTCTAGGATTTTGATGGCTTTATGTCTTTCATCCATTGTGAGTTTATTTTTGTGTATGGTTTAAGAAAGTGGTCCAGTTTCATGTTTCTGCATGTCACTGTCCAGTTTTTCCAGCACCATTTGCTGAAGAGACTATCTATTCCAATGGATAGTCTTTCTTTCTCTGTCGAAGATTAGCTGGCCGTACGTTTGTGGGTCCATTTCTGGGTTCTTTATTCTGTTCCACTGATCCCTGTGTCTGTTCCTGTGGCAGTACCATACTGTCTTGATGATTACAGCTTTGAAATACGTCTTGAAGTCCAGGACTGTGATACCTCCAGCTTCGGTTTTCTTTTTCAGGATTGCTTTGGCTCTCTGGGGTCTTTTCCTGTTCCATACAAATTTTAGGATTGTTTGTTCTAGCTCTGTGAAGAATGCTTGTGTTATTTTGATAGGTATTGCACAGAATATGTAGATTGCTTTGGAGAGTATTGACATTTTAACAATGTTTGTTCTTCCAATCCAGGAGCATAGAATATTTTTCTATTTTTTTTGGTTTCTTCTTCAATTTTTTTCACAAGCTTTCTATAGTTTTCAGTATATAGATTTTTCACATCTTTGGTTGTGTTTATTACTAGGTATCTTTATATCTATCTATGTAGATAGATATATATATCTATTATATGGTTTTTGGTGCAATTATAAATGGGATCGATTCCTTGATTTCTCTTACTGTTGCTTCATTATTGGTGTAAAGGAATGCAACCAATTTCTGTGCATTGATTTTATATCTTGTGACTTTGCTGAATTCAGTTCTAGCAGTTTTTTGGTGGAATCTTTTGGATTTACATATAAAGTATCATGTCATCTGTGAAGAGTGAAAGTTTGACTTCCTGGCCAACTTGGAGGCTTTTTATTCCTTTGTATTTTCTGATTGCTGAGGCAAAGACTTCCAAAAATATGTTGATTAACAACCTTTTTCCTATTTTCTTTAGGGCAAACCAAGTATTTTTATTTATTTATTTATTAAATTCTTAATGTTTATTTATTTTTGATAGACAAGGGGTGGGGAGGAGAAGAGAGAGAAGGAGACACAGAATCTGAAGCAGGCTCCAGACTCTGAGCTGTCAACACAGAGCCCAACGTGGACTTGAGCCCACAGACCTTGAGATCATGACCTGAACTGAAGGTGGACGCTTAGCCAACTGAGCCATCCAGGTACTCCTAGTGTTTTTAAATATTCTATTTTGGTATTTATATTTGCTCTTTCCCTTTGGAAACATTTTAGTGGTGCTCTAAGAATTGCAATTTTTATATTTAATAACATTCTACTTAGAAGTTATTATTATACTAATCCATAAAATATATAGGCTTCTTCTACCAGGATAATGCCATTTGCTCCACTGTTTCTTGCATCATATACATTACAGCTACTTACATACATATTACATATACATTACAGCTACTTACATTATAAACTCTATATTATAGTGTATAATTTTTGTTTAAACTATTATGTAACGTAAAGAAATTAAGGTATTTTGTGATCAGTTATTTTTATGTTTTGTGATGGATTAAACACAGCCACAAATATTTATTTTTGCTACTACTTCTGTTGAAATGTGGAGTCTAATTCCCAATCTTCCCGACTTGGGACTGATTTGGGTTCTGCTCAACAAAATGTAATAGCGGTAGTGTTCTAAGCCTTCCGATGCTAGCTCACAAAAAGCTTTGCAGCTTCCACTTGGGTTTGTTGAAACATTCCCTCTAGGAACTCAGCCACCATGCTGCGAGAAGCCCAGATGTATGGAGAAGTCTCCAGTCAGCTCCTAGGCAGCAGCCACAGCATCTGCCAGCCATGGAGAGAAAGCCGTTTGGCCATTTTGCCAGTTTTGTCTTTAGATGACTCCAGCCTCAGCTATCATCTGTCTACAGCCACATAAAAGATCCCAAGTAAGTATTTCCCATCTGATCTCAATGAATCTACTGGACCATGAGAGAAATTAAGCTACCATGTTGGGAGCCATTTTCTGAACTCATAGGTTGAGAAAGAACTCCTTGTGAGGTTAAGGTAAGTTGCACGGATTCTTACTGTCAGATGGTGACCGATATCCACCCCCACCCAATTGTTTCTGCTTAAGCACCCCCCAAGACAGCTTGTTAATTGGTATTAGGAGTGACTCATTCTGGACTTGATATGCTGATTGCACTTTGTGAAGGAACTTACTGTAGGAACTTCTTTTGTGGTTATGGGAGCAACACTGCTTTCCTGAAAGGCCCATTTTTCTTAATACCTCCCATTAAGTGATGAGCAGGCTGTTGACTCCTGCTCACAAAGAACTAACTTTTGCCTTTACTATACTAATGCCACTTCTGGGCTGTTCTCCATCCTTTTGCATATCAATGTTCTGGAAAGTTTTTACTGATAAAAGGATTTATGGCATCAGAATCCCACTTCTGTGCCATCCCCC
The DNA here is from genome assembly GCF_003009895.1 of Hyaena hyaena. Taxonomy (NCBI): domain Eukaryota; kingdom Metazoa; phylum Chordata; class Mammalia; order Carnivora; family Hyaenidae; genus Hyaena; species Hyaena hyaena. Next base: position 262,127 of record NW_024081286.1, read on the forward strand.
AAACACTAAATCACAAAATAAAGTTGAATCTCAGACAGTGTGGAGAGGCCTGGCTGATGACCAGAAAGAATCTCGCGCCTCTCTCATCCCTCCCTTGCCCACACTGTCTGTTCTTCAGGGATCCCTGGACACGGCCGCAGCGGGACTCTGGCACTACTAAATTTTAGGGTGGTTTGTTAGACTGTTATAGAAAGTATATTCATATTCTCATCATTTCCTCCACCAATTACCACCTGGTGTCATTTTCCTTCAGCCTGAAGAACTTCTGTTAGCATTTCTTATGATGCTTCTACATTTTATTAATAATCTGAAATGTCTATGCTTTACCTTTATTATTGAAGAATAGTTTTATTGGGTATAGAATTATTGAGTTGACAGTTTTCTTTTTTCTCAACACTTAAACAATGTTGTTCCATTGTCTTTTAGTCTTTGGTGTTATTAAACAGTAGTTTTTAAAAATATTTTCCTCACACTGCTTTTAGAATCTCTATTTATTGTAGCTCTTTGGTTATGATGTTCTTTCTTTGTATTTATAGTTTCATAGATCTATAAGTTGTCATCTTTCCTCAAATTTGGCGAGTGTGGGGTCATTGTTTTTCATTTTTTTAAATGTTTTTTTTCTTTTTTTCTGAGAGAGAGAGAGAGCATGAGTAGGGGAGGGTCAGAGAGAGAGGGAGACACAGAATCTGAAATAGGCTCCAGGCTCTGAGCTACCTGTCAGCACAGAGCCCGACGTGGGACTCGAACCCACGAACCGTGAGATCATGACCTGAGCCGAAGTCAGATGCTCAACTGACTGAGCCACCTAGGCACCCCAAGGACTCATTGTTTTTCAGTTTTGGACACTATTCTTCAGTTTTATTGTCAAATCCTCAGGCTCTGAAATTCATTTCTCAGCCATGTCTAGTCTACTAATGAGCATACTAAAGGCTTCCTTTATTTCTGTTACAGTGTTTTTGGTCTCTAACATTTCCTTTTGATTCTTTCTTAGAATCTCCATCTATTTTTCATACATTCTTACATTTGCTTACATTTTCCATTACAACCCTAAGCATATTAATCATACTTGTATTAAATTCACAGTGTGATTACTCTAACATTCCTGCCGTATATGACTGAGGTTCTGATGCTTATTCTGTCTCTTTAAGCTGTGTTTTTTGCCTTTTAATATACCTTATAAGTTTTTCCTCATAGGTATGATGTATTAGGTAAAACAAACCATAGTAAATAGGCTGTTAGTTAAGTGGTGGTGAAGTGTGGTGGGAAGGGACATTTTACAGCAGCCTTATGATTAGGTCTCAATCTCTTAGTGACCCTGTGCCCATGGGCTGAGGACTTTACAAGTGCTTCTTAGTTTTTCTGTTTTGGGATGGCTAGAGGGGACTAGGATTAGGTATTTCCCTTCCCCCAGTTTGGTTTGCCTTTGGTAAAACTCCAATATGTTAGGCTCTGATAAAACAGTTTCTCTTGAGGGCAGGCCTTGTTAAGAAAAGAATGTACTGGTATATTTCAAAATGGTTACTTTTCTGCCTCCCTCTTCCTAAAAGTCCAAATGGATTTTCCACTTATCTTCACTGTGAGATCCTGGAGGCCAAACTCACATAAATGTGAGCCCCCACTCCACCCACCATGATTGAAGTCCCTCTGCAGTTTTTAACTCTTACACTTACCCACAATGAGCCTCTAGCAACTTCAGAAGGAGTGAGAGAAATGTAGACTAAGACTAGATGGGTAGGAGTTCAGGTGTTATTCCAGTATGATTAGAAATTCTTAGAAGGCTTACAGGAGAAATGACTGGATCTAACTTATGATTTTAAAAGGTATTTCTGACCAATTTGTGGAGACAAGCATGGGGGTAGGTGGGACAAATGTGGAGGTTGGAGAACCAATTAGGAGGCTGACGCAGTCATCCAAATGAGAGCTGCTGTGCCCTGAGAATCAGGTATGTAGCTAGTCTCTATTTTGGAACTGGTGTAGAATATTGCCAAGAGTAGGAGGGACAAATTCTGGTCTATTGAGTGGTCTCTGAGAGCAACACGTCACTCATTATCCAATCTAAGTCCTGAAATAAATAATGCATGCCAGAGAGCAATATCTTTATATTTAGCTTTATTTTCATCATTGCTGTGGTTCAGCCAAACGAATATTTGTCCCTTCATAAACTTGTATCATAGTTCTCAATTCTGAATTTCCACACATGACATTCCTCCCTGTTTGAAGTATATTTTCCTTTTTAATATAAATTTAATTTAAATATAAATTAAATTAAATTAATATAAATTTAATTTAAATATATTTAAACATTTGTTTTTGAGATCTTATTCAAATGATGTTGAGGATCCTTTTTCTTTCTGTCAACTCTGATGTGGTATTATTATTATATTTTTCAAGGTATATGTTCTGTGCTAGTTTATACTGTAGTATTTCATATTGTCAAGTACCATGAATAACCTGAGAATTTATCCTACTTGTATGCTAAAAAGTTAGCAATTTTCAATTTCATGAGACTCCTGAGTCAGGGACAAAAGACTTCAATACTACGGCATAACAGGATTGTTGATTCTTCTTGTTCCCTGAGTGCCATTGGAGTAACAAAGAGAAGCCCAGGGGAGATTGTGTTCTCAGGAGTTTTGTGTCACTCTTGAGGAATACCAGACTTAAGAAATCTGATTATTTTATAATGGTCTGCAAATAAGTCTTCTAGATTTTTTTCTCTTGAAGGAGTCATATATGTATATATATGTACATATATATATACATATATATATATAATGTTGTACTTCGCAAAACTGTCCTCTGCTCTGCCTTATAAGGATTATAAGGATGTTCACTCTATAACATCCTTGAAAATACAGTCTGGAGCAAAAAGGTGGTGCTTCCTGCTAGGAATTTACCCAAGGGATACAGGAGTGCTGATGCATAGGGGCACATGTACCCCAATGTTCATAGCACCACTTTCAACAATAGCCAAATCATAGAAAGAGCCTAAATGTCCATCAACCGACAAATGGATCAAGAAGATGTGGTTTATCTATACAATGGAATACTACATGGCAATGAGAAAGAATGAAATCTGGCCATTATAGCAGCATGGATGGAACTTGAGGGTATTATGCTAAGTGAAATAAGTCAGGCAGAGAAAGACAGACACCATATGTTTTCACTCATATGTGGAACAGTAGAATCTTAACAGAGGACCATAGGGGAGGGGAAGGGGAAAAATAGTTAAGGAGAGGGAGGGAGGCAAATGAGACAATCTTAAATACTGAGAACCAACTGAGGGCTGATAGGGGGTCACAGAGAGGGGAAAATGGGTGATGGGCATGGAGGAGGGCACTTGTTGTGTGCCCTGGGTGTTATATGGAAACCAACTTGACAATAAACTATAATTTTTAAAAAAAAAGGCAATGCTTCTGCTCATAAGGTGTGCAGAATCATGAGAAACCAATGGAGTATTGTCTCTCAATGTTATTAGTGCAAGAACAAAGTACCATGTATACTATGATAGACTGAATGTTTGCACCCCTTAACGTTTATATGTAGGAACCCTAAACCCCAGTGTGTTACTCTTAGAAGATGGAGAGTTAGAAGGTAATTAGGATATAAGGTCAGAGCCATTCTGAATGGGGTTAGTGCCTCTTTATACAAAAGAGACACGATGGAACCTCCTTCCTCTCTCTGCTCTCTGCCATGTGAGGACACAGCAATAAAATAGGAAGTGGGTTCCCACAGCAAGAAGATGGGAAGTGTGTCAAAGTGGGTAGAGGGTTTTCACCAGGAATCTGACCTTGCTACCCCGTGATCTCTGATTTCCAGCCTCCAAACCTGTGAGAAATAAATGTCTGTTGTTTGAGCCACCCAGTCCATACTCCAAACTGATTCAGATGTATGCTTCTGTCACCTATATTTCTAGCCCATTGCCCATATATGTAGGGATTCAAGAAAATATGTATCAAAAAACTGAAATACCTGATTACATTGCCTTTTCCTATTGTCCACATCTACCCAAATATATATTAATGCCAACTTAGCATATTTGCACTTTACAAACCTTGTTTTTAAAATTTTGTTTACTAGCTATAATGCTTAGTTCAACTCCTTTTGAGACTATAGACTGTAGGAAAAAAAATCATTTGTCAGATATTTACTAAAACGTTGATCATTTAAGGCATGAGATATAAGGAGGTTTACCTTAATTACAAGTAAAGAATTCTTGGAAGAAGCAGTCCAGGAAATGTTTCTGGGCTGGGGGTAGACATGTGGGCAGAGGAAGAGAATTCTCTTGCCAGAGAGTAAGCAGGTACAGTCGTTCATAAAGAGAGCACTCCAATTCTCTGGTTCCTAGTTGCAGCAGCCGATGAAGCAATGAAGCTTAGCTGTGCAATGTCTCTAAGAGGAACACTATTGATGTTTTTTGTTTTTTCAGGATAATTCTTCATGGTGAGAGATTGCCCAGTACATTTCAGGATATTTAGATTCCTCTGTCTCAGGCCAACAAAACTCTCCAGATACTGGTCATTGTGTATATTTATCAAAAAATACCCCACAGCCAAAACAAAATAAAACAAACAAACAAAAACAAGCCCTAAGGGGATGGTATTGTCCCTTGTAAATAACTGCTGGGTGAGATGTAAAGGTCTCACACTAATAAGTCAAGATCAAGATAAATTCTAATGTTGTATAGTGACAGCTTACCAAAATTGTGGAGGCTGGCTTGCTGGATGGAATATTATTCTCCTTATGGTGACCCCACAGATACTATCAAGATTCTACATAGATGTCTACTTTCCACTGAAATGTCTAGTTTCCACTGAAACAGGCTCCAGGCTCTGAGCTGTCAGCACAGAGTCCAACACAAGGCTCAAAACCAAAAGCCATGAGATCATGACCTGAGCTGAAGTCAGACCATCAACTGACTGAGCCATCCAGGTGCCCCATGATTCATACTTTCTTAATGATACTCTTTCTGGGTGTTGGGATATGGCCCTGCATAAGAAAATGCTTTTGATTTCACAAGTTTACAGTCTATTAGCAGAAGATAGATAAGAAAAACAATTAAAATGGGCAATTTCATGTGGTAACAAATCCTTGAAGAATATGAAGCTGAGATAATGCTATAAAGAGGGGTTAAGGAGAGGTGTCCTTTGGTTCAGGGAAGTTCAGGGAAGTTGTTAGAGGAGGGGATCTGAAAGATGATAAAAGGTTAGGCCTGGGAGGAGTTGGTAGGAGAAAGTTTTAAAGGGAAGAAAGAGAAAAGATGCTGAAGAGGAAAATGAATGTATATTTTTGTACTAACTAATCATTTGGTACATAAATGGGCATTATCTCATGACACCATTTATTATCGTAATAGTGATGGTTATTACCGTGAACCTGTTAAGGGACTTCCCATTCATCACCCTGCAACTCTATAGGTACATATGATTACTAATTTAAAGATGTGACAACTATGTCTTGGAGATATTCAGTTACTTGAAGAATTTAGATTCAAAACTAGGTGACTTTATTCTATTATGTCTGACCTATTAATTTGTTCTGTGATTCTGTCTTTCCTTCCTAGGTAGATTTTGAATTTTATAAAAAGTGATATATGAGTCAATTTGAGATACACAATTAAAAAAACTTTTTTAATGTTTATTTATTTTTGAGAGACTGAGAGAGAGCGTGAGCAGGGGAGGGGCAGAGAGAGAGGGAGACAGAATCCAAAGCAGGCTCCAGGCTCTGAGCTGTCAGCACAGAGCCCAACGCGAGGCTTGAACCCACAAATCATGAGATCATGACCTGAGCCAAAGTCAGACATTTAACCGACTGAGCCACCCAGGTGCCCCTGGGATACACAATTTTAAGCAACACAATTTTATTTTCTCACAGTTCTAAAGGATGGAGGATGGAAGTTCAAGATCAAGATGATGGCTGATTTGGTTCCTGGTGAGAGCCTTCTTCTTGGCTGGCTACCTTCATGCTGTGTTCTTATAAGGTGGGAAGAGAGAGAAAGCTCTGGTCTGTCTTCCTCTTCTTATAAACATATTAATCCCATCATAAGGGCACTACCCTCATGGTTTTATCTATTAACCCCTAAAGGCCCCACCTGCAAATATCATCTCAGTAGAGGTTAGGGTTTCAGCTTAGGAATGTTCTGGAGACACATTTAGTCCCTAAAAGATGGAAACCAAGCATCATGTGTATTGGGTTATCCTATAAACTAATTAGCAACAAATACTAAAGCAATATAACCAGAATGAAAGCTTATCTATTTCACCTAGCTAATTCATACCTGTTTTTCAGGTTTCAGTTTTTACTGCTATCTTCTAGGGAAGCCCTGGGTGACTGCTTCTCCTACATGCTTCCATAGTATCCTACTTATCCGTTAGTGATTACTTACAAGTTCTCCCTGAATTTGTAAGCTCTTTGAAGCCATCATCATCATATTCCCAGTGTGTGGTGGTACAGTATCTGGTACACAGTAGCTGCTCAACGTTGTTTAATTAAATTGGATCCTTCGTAAGTTAAAAGCATTCTGAACTTTAGTTTCCTTGTCTGTAAAGTGTAAATAATTCATCGCATTTGGTTAAGAGAATTCAGTGGGAGGAGACTGGGAAGGTGGCAAAATAGGATGACCCTGAACTTGCCTCATCTCTCAGATACAACCAGGGAAAACCCATACCAGCATAAATAAACCAGAAAACACACTGAAGACTGGCAGAACAAACTTTACAACTAAAGACAGAGAAGAGGCCACATTGAAGAAGGTAGGAAGGGCAGAGACAGGGTTTGGAAGTGAAATGGACCACCTGCCATGGGGAGGGAGCAGTAGTGTGTAGAGGGGCAAGAAATAGACTATCACACTGCACAGGGCAGCCTACAAAGAGAAGACAAATCCCTATAGCATCTGGCTTTGAAAGTTCCAGAAAGTGTGAGGTTTTACAACTAATGAGACTTAAATCCTGAGATTTTAAAAATAAGTAGAGTCTGGAAAAATGTCTGTCAGAATAGCTATAATGAACAGCACAGGAAACAGCAAGTGTTGGTGAGGATGCAGAGAAAGGGGAGTCCTCTTGCTCTGTTGGTGGGAATGTAAACTGGTGCGGCCACTCTGGAAAACAGTATGGAGGTTCCTCAAAAAGTTAAAAATAGAACTACCCTAGGATTCAGCAATGAACTACTAGGTATTTACCCAAAGGATACAAAAATACTGATTTGAAGGAACACATGCGCCCCAATGTTTATAGCAGCATTATCAACAATAGACAAATTATGGAAAGAGCCTAAGTGTCCATAGACTGATGAATGGATAAAGAAGGTGTGTGTGTGTGTGTGTGTGTGTGTGTGTGTGTAATGGAATATTACTCAGCCATAAAAATGAATAAAATCTTGCCATTTGCAATGACATGGATGGAGCTAGAGTACATCATGCTAAGCAAAATAAGTCAGAGAAAGACAAATACCATATGATTTCACTTATATGTGGAATTTAAGATATGAAACAGATTAACAAAGGGAAAAAAGACACCGGCAAACCATAGAGTCTTAACTATAGAGAACAAAGTGAGAGTTGCTGGAGGGGAAGCAGGTAAGGGGATAGGTGAAATAGGTGATGGAATTTAAGGAGAGAACTTGCTCTGATAAGCATTAGGTATTATATATGAGTGATGAATCACAAAATTCTGCTACTGAAACTAGTAGGCAAAACCATAGGAAGAGACTTGAGTGAAACAGATTTAAATAATACACTTGATAGTGAATTTAAAGTAATAATACTGAAGATAATCACTGGTCTTCAGAAAAGAGTGGAGGACATCAGTGAGAACCCTAACAAAGAGATAAAAAAGAAACAATCAGAGATGAAGAACACAATAAATAAAATAAAAAATACACTTGATGGAATAAATAGGTTAGAGGAAACAGAGAAATAAACTAATGACCTGGAAGACAGAGTAATAAAAATTAATCAAGATGAATAGGTGAGACAAAAAAATATGCAAATTGAGAATAGGTTTAGGGAACTCAGTGACTTTATCAAGTATAATAACATTTGCATTATAGGGATCCCAGAAGAAGAGAGAGAAAATGGGGCAGAAATTTTATTTGAAGTAATAATAGGTGAAAATCTCCCTAATCTAGGGAAGGAAACAGATATCCTGATGCAAAAGGCACAGAGATCCCCTCAGAAAATTGAGTCAAGGAAGGACACGCCAAGACATGTAGTAATTACAATGGCAAAAAATGGTGATAAAGAAAAAAAATTAAAGTTAGCAAGAGAAAAAAAGACAGTTACATGAAAGGGGAAATCCCATAAGGCTCTCAGCAAATATTTCAGCAGAAACTTTGCATGCTAGGAGGGAATGGCATGATATATTCAAAGTGCTGCAAGGGAAAAATCCTCAGTCAAGAATACTCTATGCATCAAGGCTATCATTCAAAACAGAAGGAGAGGTAAAGAGTTTCTCAAATAAACAAAAACTAAAGGAATTCATGAGCACTAAACCAGCCCTAAGAAATATTAGAGGGGACACTTTGAGTGGATAGGAAAGGCCATAAATCAAAGTATGAAAATTAGGAGTGATAAAAAGTGAAGGGTAGTATATCTTTAAAAATCAATGAAGAGATTCACAAAATAAAAGCCTGTACAATATGGCACCATATACCTAAAATGTATGTGTGTGTGGGGGGGGGGAAGGAGTAAAGAATTGGTTCAAACCTAAGTGACCATCAACTTAATATATACTGCTATATGCAGAAGATGTTATGTACAAACCTAATGGTAATCACAAATCAAAAACCAGTAGTAGATATGCAAAGAATAAGGAGAAAAGAATCCAAGTATATCACTAAAGAAAGCCAGGAAACCATGAAAGAGAGCAAGATAAGAAGAATTCGAGAAAATCTATAGCAACATCCACAAAGCAAGTAACAACATGGCAGTACACACACACACACACACACACACACACACACACACATCTGTTAATGATTACTCAGAACATTAATGGACTAAATGCTCCAATCAAAAGACAGAGAGTAACAGGATGGATTAAAAAAAAAAAAAAGCCAAGATCATATATATGCTTCCTACAAGAGACTCATTTCTGACCTAAAGATACCCACAGATTAAAAATGAGGGCATGGAGAGACATCATGCAAATGTATGTCAAATGAAAGGTGGGGTAGCAATACTTTTATTGGACAAAATAGACTCTAAAACTAAGATTGTAATGAGATAAAGAAGGACACAATATAATAATAAAGGGGACAATCTAACAAGAAGATATAACAATTGTAAATATTTTTGCCCCCAATAAGAGAGTACCCAAATACAGAAGACATCCAACAACAAGTATAAAGGAACTAATCAATAATAATATAATAATACTAGGGAACTTTAACACTCCACTTACATCAATGGACAGATCATCCAAACAGAAAATCAGCAAGAAAACAGTGGTTTTAAATGACACACTGGAACAGATGGATGTAATAGATATATTCAGGACATTCCATCCTAAAATAGCAGAATACACATTCAAGTGCACATGGAACATTCTCCAGAAGAGATCATATATTAGCCCACAAAACTAGCAACAAATTTGGAAAGATCGACGGCCAACAGATGCACAAAAAGATGCTCAACATCACTCATCATCAGGGAAATGCAAATCAAAACCACAATGAGGTATCACCTCACACCTGTCAGAATGACTTAAATCAGCAACACAAAAAACAGCAGGTGTTGGGAAGGGTGTGGAGGAAGGGCGAACTTGCACTGCTGGTGGGAGTGCAAGCTGGTACAGCCACTGTAGAAACAGTGTGGAGGTTCCCCAAAAAGGTAGAAATGGAGCTACCCCATGATCCAGTTATGGCACTAGTGGGTATATAACAAAAAAAATTACAAAAATACTAATTCAAAGGGATATGTGCACCCCTATGTTTATTGCAGCATTATTTACAATAGCCAAATTATGGAAGCAGTCCAAGTGTCCATTGATAGATGAATGGATAAAGAAGATGTAATATATGTATGTATGTGCACACACATACACACAATGGGCTATTACTCAGCCATAACAAAAGAATGAAATCTTGCCATTTCCAATGACATGGATGGAGCTAGAGAGAATAATGCTAACTGAAATAAGTTGGGCAGAGAAAGATAAATACTATATGATTTCACTCATGTGAAATTTAAGGAACAAAATTAATGAACAAAGGGAAAAAGGGAGCGAGACAAACCAGGAAACAGACTCAACTACAGAGGATAAACTGATGGTGGCCGAGGGGAGGGGTGTGGGTGAAATAGGTTAAGGGGATTAAGAACACACTTATGATGATGAATACTAAGTATTGTAAAGAACTGTTGAACTGCTATGTGGTACACTTGAAACTATTGGAACACTGTATGTTAACAATACTGGAATTAAATTTAAAATCTTAATAAAAAATATCTAAAAAATAGAGATCTTGGATATGCAAGCATTGGTGCTTCTTTTTCCCCCTTGCCTCATCATCCACTACGTATATATTTTCTTTTAAAGCTCTTCACTTTACTTGTAACACACCTTATGATTTAGCCATCTGAAAAGGTTAAGCAAACTGTGGCAGGTTATTTCAAAATGGATCTATATTTCTAGAACCGTAGCTGTAATTCTTTAAATGCCAAGGCTAAACCAGCACGATGATTGTTTTGTCTGAAGGTGACCTTTATCACACTGAAGACATAGGCAATAGATTTTTCTGTATCTTGTGTAAAAGTTTTGTGATAGCACAGCATTAGGTCCTTTGATGTGCCTAAATCACATTAGTGATGGGTGAAAGGTAGAGTAACAGTAGTTTTCAATCAGAAAATTGGTCATATTATCTGGCAAGGATAAGCATATTTATCAAGACAGTAGGATAAAATATTTGAAATTATGACTATTCTGGAAAATCTAAGAGATATGAACAGATGAGCATTTGTCTAGGTGATTTCAAGGTACATCATTATTTCCATGCCAGAGCCTGCCTGCCTATTTATTTATTTATTTATTTATTTCACAAAGAAGCATCTTGAAGTTAATTAGGTTTATATTTAGATAGAGACACAAATAATATAGATATAGATATAGATATATTGCTATAAATGATAGGACATATAAGGAGTATTTGGTCATTGTATTTTTATTTTTCAATTAATTTTATTTTTATCAAAGTAATATACACACTGAATATTAGACTCCCAGGATTACATTATTGCTTCGTTACTTTCACATCCCCATTGCCTTTGAGAAGTCCAGGCATCTTGCTTCTTTGTAGATTGCATGTTTTTTCTCCCTTCAATGTAGATAGCTAAATATAATTTTATGTATGTGTGTACATATACCATATATATAAACTTTTCAGTTTGAAATAACTTTAAAATTAGAAAAAAATTTGCAAAAATAGTACAGAGAATTCTTGTGTATCCCTCAGCCAGATTCCCTGATTTATTAAATTATTTTCTTGTTAATTTGTTCCTTCTGTTTTCTCTTTCTGGAACACCTTTCTGTGCGATATTCTATGTCCTGGTTTAATGCTCAAATTTTGATCTATTTTCTCCCCCGTTTTCACATTTTGGCCTTTTTGATCTATTTTCTGGTAGATTTTCTTTGTTCTATCTTTCATCTTATGTTTTTGTCTTGGTTAGTTAAAGTTTTAATTTCCAAGAGAGTGTTTTGGTTCTCTGATGGTTTCTTTCCTGTAGCATTATGTTCTTATTGTTGTTTATTAAATGTATTATCTTAACACCTTTTACTCTCTGATGTTATTTTTTATATCCTCTGTTCCTATGTTATCAGCTATTCCTTAAAAGGTGTTTCTGCTTGTTTGACTTGACCGGCCTCTTTCAAGTCAGAGGCTGTATCAATAGACTTCTGGTAGGTATCAGTTGACACTCTCTAGCGTGGTCTGTTTGCAGGGCTAAGGGTTAGTCTGTGGCTGGTGCCTCACATTCACCTAATTTATACGGGAGACAGGACTGGGGAGTCTGGGTCATACAGTCTCTGGGGCTTGGTATTCTGAGTCACACTTGAGGGTTTGTGAAAGCGGGGTGGTCCTGGAGAGGAAGGGGGTGCTCCTGGAGAGGAAGGGGGTGATTTTAGAGAGGCAAATTGAGGCTATCTAGCACTGAGACTTCTTAAAATATTAGTGTTCCTTTGCTCTGCTCTCTTTTATGGATGATGCAAGTAAAAGCTAACTGGAAAGTCTAGAACTTCTTTGAGGCCAAACTTTGGTTTTCCATATAATGGATGGAAGGGAAAATGACTAGAATAATGGACAGTGGCTGGCTGTGCTGTGTTAGGGAGAGATCTGAGAGGCTAAGATTTGTATGCCGGCTTTTAATAAAGTCCTAATTTTTATTCCTGCAACTCAACTCTGCTTTCCATGGTGTCTGTCCCTCCAGTGGTTGAAATTCTCAGGATTTCTGTGAGATGTGTAACCTGTTTTCCTCTTCTTCTCTGAGAAATCATTTACAATTTCTCTACTTTCTGTCTTTCAAAATTTTATTGAAATTTCATTTCTGCTAGTCTCTTCTTTCCTGATCTCTTTGTACTTCTACATTTATATATGTGTTTTTGGTCTTTTAATCTTATATTAGTTAGCTTAGGACTCAAAGTGACCATCTGCTATGTTTAACCAAAATTCTTAGGCATTTTTATAAACTGACCCGTGGAGAATATAAATTTCATAAACGGACTCAGAGAGATTGGAATAAATTAAGAAGCAGTGATTGTATCTAATCAATATGCCTGGGAGTCTAGAAATTCATGAATCTGAATTTGTACTCTGTGGTACAATGGAAAATTCGGCTTTGTATTTGCCATAAGGGGGCTTATTATTGTATAGCATTTTGGTCACTTTTTTGTCCTTGAAAAACAAGTCCAAACAATGTGTGCTTGCTGTTTTTAGCATGGAGTCATGCACCTTGCATGGATGGCCATACACTCATCCCGTCTTGCTCTCGCCCGTTGTCTGGCGGAAGTGTTCATACGCTGAAATTGCAAAGCAGAGGAAGAAAGAAGGAAAGGAAATGAATTATCCCTCCTTAAATGATTGAGAATTGGTTGCACCAGACACTACCAAAAGAAATCTGCCCAAGGTCCATTTTAACCAAATATATTTATACCTCAGTCCTTTACATCTGTAATTTAACAATTGCATTAGTTCCATTTAACTGGCAGCAGATGGTGTATGATTATTGCCTTCCTAATAAAAAAAAGCCTGTCAATACTTGTTACATATGGATTAAATAGAGGGTTACTGCAACTGCTTGGATTTTCATTAATATAGTTCATTCAGTTTGAATTTGGCAATTAACGTGTAGAAATCACATATGCATCTTGGCACCTCAACTTCAAAATGAAGTAGTTTGGTAGTGACTTCTGGAACTCGAACTTATTTTTTGCCATTTAGGCTAGAAAATAAAATAGTCTCTGTGTAAACATAAGCAGGCATTTGCATATTTTAAAATTGATTATGTTGGTGAAATGCTCTCCTCAAGCGCAGAGACCTGGGACCCTAGCAGTGAGCGTATCCACCCGGTGCACTCCCGGTTTACAGGGAGGCAGCTTGGAGTTACAGCAAATGTGGCCTCCCTTGCAAACCCAAGCAGCACATTGAATTTAAATGATATTTTTGCTCCTCAGAAACTGTGGCCACATTTACTTTTAAAGGTAAATCATCATCCCGCCACTCTCTACCCAAACCTGTTCAGAAGGGTGAAGGTGCCTTTTTAATGGACTCTTTTGACCCACACTGGATCCTTGCACCATCGTTTGGAAATTTTCAGGATGGGACCAATGTGTGAGTGAGTGGAATCCATGGAGTTACGTAGCTGGAGAAACTATGCAAGTCATATTGTCTCAGACTTGAGGTTTTGTGTTTATTTTTTTCAGTGAGAGTTGACTGCTTTAGGGTTTTGTTTTGTTTTGTTTTGCTATTGTTTTGAGAGCTCTGCCTCTCCTGTGGGTCATCACTCATCTTCCTGATATTTTTCCAGGAAATCTCTGCTTCAGGCATGGGCCCAGGAGCAGTCCCTGCTGAAGCTTTGTTCTCTCCCTCCCAGGCTCAGTTGCTCTTTCTACACACTGGATCCATCACTTCCCTTTCTGCTTCTGAGAGCTCATCACTCATTTTTCTCCTGACTGACTTAGATGCCTTTTTCTTACATTAAGAAAAAAATGCTTTTCACCAGTAATTTTTTTTTACAAAGAAAGTTTTTAGAGTTCTGTGTGTGTGTGAATGTCACAAGGTTCTAGCATAAAATAGGAATAGATTCAGAAAAAGAAAGGCGGTGAAGACAGTTGTATTTTGTCATTTGGGCAGTAGAGCCCTGAAAAATCCCACAGTCTGTTAGAGTTTAGGTCCCTCCGCTGAAGTTGGTCTGATACAAACTAGGGAGCCTGATAGTTGAGTTGCATTCAATTTTTGTAGACAAGGAGGGTTTTCTGAGATGTAACAGAAGACTTAAAAATTTTCACAAACGGGAACTAACAGTGAAAGCCGGTGGAGGCGATTTCTCAAGCCGGCTCTGGAGTCTGTGCTACGATGCCATCCCCCAGGGGGCTCTGAATGCTGTCTCAGTGTTGTTCGGGTGTCCTCGTGCATGGACTCTCCCCTCCTCTCTGGTAGGACCATCGTCTGCATCTCATTTTACCTCCAGCCTCTAGGACCCCCTCTTCTGTGCTCATTCTTGGCTCTTGATTTTGCTTTCTATGTCTCCAAAAAAATCGAAGTAACCCAGAGAGAACTCCACCACTATGAACTGTCTGCCTACCTCAGTCTGCATCTCTTATCATCTGACCCACCTCCAGTAAATCTGGATCAACTGGCCTGGCAACTCCTGCCTGACCTTCACCCCCCCCAACCGGCCCCCCTACACTGGAGATGACCCCGTAGCAATTTTCTCCTCCTTTGCATTATTGATTTTGTCCTTTCTTCTGCGTTATCCTCATGAACATATGAACATATTATTTCTTTATTCTTAAAAAAAGAAGCTCTTTTCACCTCGCATCTGTTTTCAGTGACTCTCCCATGTTTTCTCCCATTTTCTTGGAAAATGTTACCTATTATCCTTTCCCCAAATTCCTTTCCTTGCACCCAGTCCTGAACCCCTAGTAGGCTCCTGCCTGCTGCTCTTGACAAAGTCCCCATTAACCTTCACGTTGTGCTGTGGCCATCCATTCTTTTCTCAGCTTCTCCCTCGGCTGCATTTGACGCCGTTGATGACAGTCTCCCCCTGAATTCCTTCCTTAATTTAGTTCCTGGAATGCCACACTGACCTTTCTTTCATCCTACCTCCCCAGCTATTGCCTCTCTGCCACGTCTGTTCCTTATCTTTCTGACTTTGGAACACTGCGGTGACCCTGGATTCAAAGTTTCTCTCTCTTCTTACTGCCTTTGGTACTCCCCATCCTGTATCATGGCTTTCACTACTGTTCGGATGTCAGCTTTTCTTGGGTACCATTTCAGATCCCTTTAGACTCTTTCTTTTCTTCCAGCTCTGCATTATCTTTATCTCACACCCCTGCGCCTCTTGGTTTTTATCTCCTCCATGCCACAGACTGAGTCTCTGTCTGTCTCCTCAAAATTTATATGTTGAAACTGTATCCCCAAGGTGATGGCATTTGGTGGTAGGGACTTTGAGAGGTGATAAGGTCATAAGGAATGACATGAGTGCCCTTATAAAAGAGACTGATCACTCCTTCATCCCCTCCCCCATGCGAGGACATGGAGAAGACGGCTGTCCATGGACCGGGAAACAAGTCTTCACCAGACACCCAGTGCATCTTCATCTTGGGCTTGCCCACCTCCTGAACTGTGAGAGTAACTTTCTGTTGTTGATAAGACACCCAGGCTATGATAGTCTGTTATAGCAGCCTGAAAGGACTGGCACGGCGCAAGAGGCTTCGCTACTAATGCCACCCGGAGACCTCTCCGTTCGTGCTACCCGTCTGTACTTCTGCAACCCAGCAGGGGATAACATCACCTGGCACTAGATTAACTGGATGAATTCTTTCCTCTTTCCAACTTATTGGCTCTCTTACCACAGTCAATTTTGCTCTTCCATCCCCTGGTGCTTTAGTTTTCTTTACTTCTTCACAGCGTTTCCAGGAGTGAGAATAAGCAAAGAATACCATTCACATTTTCCTGTAAAAGGCTCCACACGTAAGCCTTGATGAAAATATCATATGTCTTTTCATTAGATTCCAGAATTGTTCACAACAATCGTATTCTACAATCTTATTTGGGATTGGATGCTCTGTATCTGTTTACCAAGTTAAATTATACTCATTGGTGCCTTTGGATCATTTCATAAGCAATTTCTTTATGTTTCTACAACATAGCCACACGCAGTAAACAATGGCATTTTCCCCCCTTTCCTCATTTTACTTTCCACTTTCTAGTTAAACACACATAGTTATCTAACTTTCAATGTAGGTGCTATTTCAACTTCTTATAGGTGATTTGGTCTTCTCTTTACCTTAGTGAGTCTTTTGGTTTTCTCTCCCAGTCCAGCTTGCTTTTGTTAAACTTCTGCTTTAAACGTATCTTACAATGTCATATTGCAACAGTGTCTGACCCGCGCATGCTTTCTCACCCCAGCGCATCCTATACACATCTTGTATTCTCTGACCTTGGAGTTTATCCAATTGTAGTTCTAAGAACTCTTAACACAGCTGGCCATTTAAGAGGTTGAAGCAAAAGCACTAGAAAACAGAATGGTGAATAGAGTGAGAAATACCAGACGCAGCTTTGTTTACCACTGAAGAGCAAAAACAGAAAAAAAATCATTCTTCATTATTCACTTGAACATCTTCCTGTTCTCTTTCAAGCTTTTCAAGTTTCAGTCTATGAAGTTTGAAGTTTGTAATACTAAGCAGCTTATCCCATGGCTTTCTTCCCCTCACTCCTACCTCTGCTCTCTTGCCAATGAACAAAGGGTAAAGGGCAAGTACAAAAGCAAATGTCAAGAAAGCGCGCATTACCAAGATTTAATCACAGCGTTAGGAATATTCCATGTCTGATGTATTTGTCTAGCCTCTGTCTTTAAGCCTACAGTGCCAGGTACTCCAGATGTCCTGTGGAGGGATGAGAGTCTTGGTCATTTGTTAGATAACCAAAGTAGCATAAATCCAACTTCCACTTTTCTTTTTCCTAAGGACAAACACACATGGACATGAAATTAATCTGCTTATGTGTAGTCACGTATTTCCTGAACTCATCACCAGACCACACAGTGTCTATCGTCATTACAGGATTGCCAAGTTGCTTATACTTTACTACTTTAATCTTCCTTACACGTTGATTGCTAATTCCGTCTCTCTCTGTAATCATCATTATCTGGTGCCGTTCTTCTCCAGCTGCCTTTGTCAAAAGCCAGCTCCTCAAACATTACAACAAAACTTTTTTATTGAAGGATTTTTAAAAATGTTTATTTATTTATTTATTTCGAGAGAGCAAGCGAGAGAGCAAGCGAGAGAGAGCGAGTGAGTGGGAGGGAAGGGCAGAGAGGGAGAGAAGGAATCTCAAGCAAGACTTGCATTGTCAGTAAAGAGTCTGACGTGGGGCTTGATCCCACGAACCGTGAGATCATAACCTGAGCTGGCACTAAGAATCAGATGCTTAACCAACTGAGCCACCCATGCACCCCACAAGAAAGATTTTTGAGGAGACAAAGCTGAATTTATTGCCCATGTGGCAAGAAAGAAGCCCACCTCACAAAGCTTTGGCAGTGTCTCAGAGAATTGGCAATTTGCCTTGATGTAGGTCTTTCAAAGCAAAGACTTGGTTAGAATTGGGTAAGGGTCATGATACAAGAGTTCAGGATTGTTGGAAACAGCAAGTTCAGGGTTTTGAGGCAGCAATTCAAGGAATCATAGAGTGCAAGCCCAAGGGCAATCCTGACGAGTAAAGAAATGCCAATGAAAATAGTAAACAGTAGCAGAGCCGTATTTATGAAGACAGTAAGATGTGGTTTTGGTTTCAAAATCCAGGTTGAGTGTTGCAGTTGACAGTTTTAGTGCTCACTTTCTGCCTTATATATATCCTTGAAGAATTAAACTGTTGAAAAATGAAACTGCATTTTCTCACATCCTCGTCATGAAGAGAGAGATGATTACTTTTGAGCCATTGATGCGTATTTGCTAGGATGAAGTTTGAATACACTGAGCTGATTGGTTGAATGTTAGGCATCCAAGTTATTTCTAGTGCATGGAATGATTTTACCTTTGAGCCTGCTGCCATTTTCACAATGCCATTTGTGACTAAGCTGGCACACTCAGTCCCCTTCGAGGAATGTCCCAGCCTTGTTTTTTATAAAACCTTGGGGGAAGCACTATACCCGTAAAGTGAACAGTCCCTTTCTTGTGCTATAGGTATTAGGAAAAAACATTCTTATAAATGTTAGGATAAGAGCTACTTTCTCATGACTCGTACCTAATGGTCTTATTCCTACAGCTGAGGTCACAGAGAACAAGACAGGTCTCTCTTATGGATGGTCTTCAAACAGTGAAGACCGTTATGTGCTTTTCCTTAACTTAGCTCTTCTGCAAAACTTCCTAGGACAAACACTCGGTTGCCTTACCATCCTGATTATTCTTCTGTTCTCTCTTTGTAATGCTTCAGATTGTCTTTTTTTTTTTTTAACTTCCACGCAAGACATTCAGAACTGATTACAGACACTCTAGATGATGGAGCAGAACCGGAACTTGGGTCCTGGGTACTTGCTTATGAAACAGATGATTGGATTATCTTTTTTCTGGATGTCATATCACACAGTAAATTGCATAAAGGTTGATATCAAAAAAGACCAAAGAGTTTTGCCCCAGCTTTGCCGTGAGGCCACATCTGATCTGTGCCTTCGTAAGGCGGTACTGTCTAGTTACACACGTGGTCTTAGGAACAGCACTATTGAGATGATAACCCTAACTCCACTACATACTAGTTCGAACTTGAACAGGTTACTAGCTCTCTTTTAGTTTTGAAATTGAAAGTAAGATTAGAAAAGCATATATGTTGTTAGCTGTTGCAAGGATTCATGTGAGTAAATGCATGTCAAATCCTGAGAACCATGGTTGGCATGTAAGAGAAGGCTGATAAGTATCAGTATTTAGTATATTTTAGGTGGCTCTCTTACAGAATGAAAATGGCCTTTTAGATACCTGTACATTACTTTAAAAATCAATCTGTTAATGAAAAAGATAAAAGGTACAGTTTCATAACTCAGAAGTCACCACTGCCAGATATTTTCTTCTAGATATTTCTGTGACACATATTTCTAGACACATACATTTGCATAATTTTATAAAATGAAATACTACACACACTGTCTTGGGTCCTGCTTATTATATGAACATCTTTTCAGGTCGGTTTTTATCAGGGGTCAGCAAACTTTTTTTATAATGGTCCAGAGAGCAAGAGTTTTATTTAGCCTCATGAGATATGTGCAGTCTCTGGTACATAATGGTTCTTTGCTTTGTTGTTGTTATAGTTTTGTTTTATATAGCTACAAATATGTAAAAACCACTTTTTAGCTCACAGGCTGTACAAAAACAAGCCACGGACCAAATTTGGCCTGCAGCCCATATTTTGCCAACCCTGGTCTATATAATGATTTTTCAATAACTGAAATGTATGTAGATTTATTTATTTTGAGAGACAGAGAGAGATTTATTTATTTTCGAGAGAGAGAGAAAGAGAGACAGACAGAGCACTTGTGGGAGAAAGGCAGTGAGAGAGAGGGAGACACAGAATCCAAAGCAGGCTCCAGGCTCTGAGCTGTGGGGCTCAAACTCACGGACCACAAGATCATGACCTGAGCCAAAGTCTGAAGCTTAACTGACTGAGCCACCCAGGTGCCCTGTAAATATCAAATGTATTAAACCCTTTCACTATTTACATTTCCCCCTAGTTTAAGAAGTACACAAAGTTTTTGAACAGTTTTGCTCTTGCCTTAGAGAAAGTTGTAGAAATAGCATGCCTTGGTTAAAAAAAACCTTTTGGCACATATTGAAAATGTTATCTTTTAAGCTGAGTATTAGGCACTACATTAGGAACCTGATTCTGTCATCTAAATTATTAGCTATTTCTCCACAGCTTCTGGTTATTGGAGAATGTCTTCAGAAGTACCTCATCTAAGCCAGTAGTGAGGTCAAAGCAGAATAGAACAGCATGCAATTACCTATCTCCTTTTACCTTGACATCATATATTTTGGAATTGTTTGGAACATTTTTTTTTAAACGAGAAGGGAATTCTAAATAACTGTAGTTAACATCAGACACACATTTTTCTCAGCCAACTCCCAGTATCAGAGGTTATCAAAAGACTAGGTGAAATCAGGACTGTTTTCTTCCTTAATGGCTCGTACACTTCCTTTGAACTATTCTAAAATCTGTTCCTGGATCGATATCAAACCCTAGCCTGCGTTTTGTGGAGTTGCCATTGTTTATTAGCTGTCAGTACATTTGCTGTGGGGTTACTCTCTCATTGCACTGAGGGCACACTGAAGAACATCTCATCCTTGTCCTCAATTCTTGTGGAGAGCAGGCACGTGGGTCATTACATGATACGTGATTACTGATAATTAGCATGAGATTTATACAAGGCAAGGCTTCATTTGTGTGGCAACCACATTCAAGCACCTGCCAGCTTTCAATCTCTGCAAAGATGACTGGCTGTAATGTTTTCCTTGGGTTGCCTCAGTACTCTAGGAGAGCTGAACCGATTTAGACGCATGAATTACCTCACTGCCATTGATCATATGGGTGCAGAGCTAACCTTATGGGTGAACGGAAGTCTTAGACTTACGCAGATTTAACAGAAAACCTACAATATAGACTGATCACAGCAATACTGGTTCTGGATTCTAAGACCAGAGCATGGATTTTCTGTTTAAGACTTACTTAAGCGTGAAAGAGAAAGAAAATCAGAACATTTTGATATGAAGATATCAAATGATATGAAATGTTCAAAAGTGATATTTCAAGAACCTTTTGAAAGCATCTTTACTTTAAAAAACTCCGTGACTCTTTTCATTTGGTCTGGTGAATTCCTAGTTTCAATAGCTGACTGCGTTTTGTGTACGGAGTACCATTTATGTCTCTCAGTGGAGCTAAATCACTCCAAAGTTTTTAGAAGTAGTGCTCTGAGCATGTTGTTATAACCGAATGTATTAGCTTCCATATCAGGAAGACAGAGTGAGTCCTGGACTTCAGTAGATAGGTTATGTAGAGGCTGTGATAGGGATGAAATCAAACTTCTTTCCTGTGATCTATTTGAGTCTTTGAGGCTGTATTTCATCCCTTGAAAATAAATCTGCCGTACAAGTGTTCCCCCTGAGCTAGAACCAGATTCTCATCACTAACTCAGACTTCCTTGCTGCAGTGATTGTCATTTCTTTAGATTTGGTTTTGTATTGTGCTTCATCGCGTAATGGAAAGTTTGTAACATTCTCTTATTTTGAAACGTATTTATTAATATTTGCAAGTTTTTAGAGTCACATGAGTTCAGTAAAAATTATCCATAAGCTACAGTTGGGAGGAAGTTTTGAAAGAGAGAAATGAGGATGTCATTTGCCCCGGCAATATGGTCTGCAGAGATGACAGCCGCTTACAGTGTTGTTGATATCCTACTAAATGAGTTATTCTTTGTGTCTTCAGTAGACTTCAGATGAATTCTGAATGCAGACTGAATCCATTAAATACATCCTTTATGGGATACATTGGTGTGTGGGTCTTGAGTATTTAGTGTTATTTCCATGAAGTTGGGATAGTGCCGTGATTAGTTTTGTTTACCCAGTGCCAAGCTGGGTGCTTGGAATAGCAGATACTCAATAACTCTTAAGTGAAGGAATGGAGCTGTACTAGGGCCATGAAGGTGATTTAAGTACAGAATGAAATAACAGAGAAAACTAAAGTGAAGGTCTTATAAATTATATAGGATGTGTTAATGAAGATTTTATAAATTTACATGGTAAACTTACAAATTAAACTTACATTTAATGTTGAATGGGATTCTTTTTGCAAAACAGAGTTTCAGTATTCATTGCCAAGTTTAAGGGTTTCATATACCCACAATCTTTCTTTGGGATAGATTTTATCCAGGAATTTCTATTTATACCAAAAGAGAGTGTTCTTTCCCTATACACCATTCACGGTATATACAAAATTAATTAAGTGAGTCAACCTCAGATAAAATCTTATTGGACATGGATAACTACCTAACTTCCTGACCTTCCCCTATCCTAGTCCTTACGTGATTGTGTTGTGTCATTCAGACATTTCAGACGGAAATATGCAGACATTTCTATTCCAGCTTGCTCGCTGTCCCAACATGAGATCGTGAGACTTATACTTGGACCTTAAGTACTGTACTCTATGTTCTCCTCTTCTAGGATCCATCAGCCAACGAATACCTTTTGGCTGCTCAGTCCTACTCACAATGAAACTGAGTATTACATGGGGCGCCTGGGTGGCTCAGTCGGTTAAGCGGCTGACTTCAGCTCAGGTCATGATCTCACGGTTCATGGGTTCAAGCCCCGCTCTGGGTTCTGTGCTGACAGCTCAGAGCCTGGAGCATGCTTCAGATTCTGTGTCTCCCTCTTTCTCTGACCCTCCCCTGCTCACGCTGTCTCTCTCTCTGAGAAATGAATAAAAAACATTAAAAAATAAAAAAAAGGAAACTGAGTATTATATGGAGTGCACCCCTATTATGGAAAGGGGCCAGTCGCCTTCATCTTCTATTTGCTACTTAGGTTCTCTGCCATCAGTAGTTTATCAGAGAGTCACTTTTAACTCCCACCCTCCCCCCAAAAAAGTTATTTTATGTAGCTATAAGACCAGCTTTCCTATGAATTCATAGCAAGTCCAGGAGAGTGCTATTGGCATTCTCATTATATCTTAATATAAACTTATCTTACGCAAACCATGCTTTTTAGTAGCCTCATATCAAAAACCATGAGATAAACCTCTGATTTGGAAAAGTATATTTAAGCAGAACAATTAAAAAGTAAAACCAATTGGATAGAGAAGGAAATTGAGAACTAGGAGAGGTTTATTTTAAAATATGTGTTTTTTCTTAAATTCAGAATCAGTACTAAATATAGTAAAAGAAAAAAAAACAAAATTGTATGTGTTAGTCCAAACGTTTTTGGTTGAGTAGGAGAGAAATCCAACTAAATGAAAAATTCTCTCAGCTTCTGTAAATGAAGACTCTCGGGTACGGATTCAGCTTTCAGCATGGCTGTGTTTAGGGACGTAACCAGCAACACAGAAATTTATCCATCTTCATCTCTTGGCTCAGCTGGTATCTGTACTGGCCTCATTCTAACAAAAGTTCTCTTCAAATATTATGAAAGATAGCCACCAGAAAATCTGGCCCATGTTGTCTTGGCCTGGCTGCCTCAGCACAAGGAACATCTCTTTTTTTTTTTTTTTTTTTTTCTTTCCCTGATAGTTTCTAATGTCTGGGACTTGTTCCTCCACAGTTTGTCCTGGGTCATATGTTTGCCCTGGCACAAATTGTTATGGGAAGGGAAGGAGGGAAGGCGGGTCTGATTGTCCAAGACTGAGTCCTCTGTCAACATCTCCAACTCCGGTGAAATCTCAGGAACTTAGAATTAGTTTATGTGGTTTCTCAAAGAAAAAAAATCAGTCTGCTGTTATCAAAAGTGTGAAATGTATGCTAGACAGGTAAACCAAAATTAAAAAACCCAGTAAGAATTAGAGGCAGTTATTTTTATAATATAATGCTTATTCATTCATGTATACATTCAATGAATATTTATAGAGCACTAATATGTGACAAATGCTATACTTAGCAGTGAGGATAAATAGATGAATAAATTCAAAGTCCTGAAGAGGTCACAGTTTAGAGGAGAGGGTCAGACATTGAAACTATCAAAATGGAGTCTATAATAGAAATGTAAGCTGGCTGTCATGGAAACAAACAAACTATACGGAGAAGTCAGGGATAGTTTTCAAAGGATTTTAGGATGAAGTTGAGGGTCTTGAGCAGGAGTAACTCAGGCACATGACTTACAAGGCCACGTTACACAAGGCAGAAACATCTGCAATGTCAAAATGCCTGAACTTTCCTCCATGGAGACTTCTGAGCAGTTTTATAGTAATTAGGATGATATTGGCCCAATATAATTTACCTTTGCCTCATGTTCTTAGTAACTCAGAGCTAATTCAATATTCAATTTTTTTATCCTTATTTTTTAGGGCATTTGCCTGGGATTTTTAAATAATGAACTTGGCTTCATAAGCTCTTCAGATTCTCTCCAGAAAGTTAAATAAGTAAATGGATTCAGAAGAAACAAATTGATAGGTGAACTTGGAGGGGAAAATAAAGGGGCACTCTGACCTCTTCTATCTTAACCTCAACCTGTGCTCCCAAGGACCATGTTTCTGGCTCTAGGATCATCCTTTCTTGGGGCAGCTGACTGGGTCATGGAACATCTTCATGCCATCATGAGACCAGCCATCATGAGGATGGTTACTGACATGACTTTACTGGGCTGGCCGAAAATGAAAAGCTGGGCCACTCTGTTTCAGAAAGATGGATCAATCAGCATCAGGACTGAATGAATGAAGGGATAAAACTAAAACTGAAAGCTCCTGGCATCTAGGGTATCAGAGTGGCCCAGAGAGGGAGTATCTTTAAGCCCCAGTTGAACAGTTGAGGAAGCAATGTCAATGCATAAGCACCTGAAGCTCCCCGTAGAGAAGAGAAACAAGCAGCTCTTTGGCCTGAAAAACTCCACGCTTTTCAAAGCACCAGGGTGAGAACAAGAGAAAGAGAGACTGGGGGAAGGTGTTCATCTCCGGAGACATCTCCGTTCTTGAATTTCTCATCATACTCCTTCATTTCTAATGCAGACTTCCCCTTCTCATCACCCCTGTCCTGCTACAGCCTTCTAGATGATTCTTCTGCTTCCACTCCTGTTCCTCACCTACCCATTCTCCAAAGTGGAGCCAACGCGACCTTTTAGAATGTAGATCAGATGATGGACTGCTTCTGCCAAAAAAATTCCCCAATGACTTTCCTTTGCTTATACGCTACAGGCAAAACCCTCTCTGTAATGTAGCTCCTTCCCACCTTTCTGGCCTCACTGTGGCCCTTCTTTTCCTCCATTCATGGACTCAGCTGCACTGACAAGCTGCCCGCACCCCATACACATCACATTGTTCCCTCTCCTATATGTCCTCGGGGCTATATTTGTTCCCACCTCAAGGCCTTTGCACTCGCTGTTCTGTTTGTTTGGAATACACTTCCTCCAGATCTTCCCATGGTGACTCTTTAACCCTCAGATTAAATGGCACCTTCTGAAAAAGCACCTTGCTATTGGGTTTCTATCACCACATCTTGTTTCTTTCATAGAACTTAATAGCATTTAAAATTTCTTCTCCACTTCCTTCCTTCCGTCTTCCCTCCCCCTCCCTTTTTTCTTCCTTTGTTTTCTCTCCTCCCCTCCCTGCCTGCTATTCTCTCTTTCTTCTTTCTATATTAACTGTTTAATTTCTCTTTGTATGACTCCTCTAGTAAAATATGAGTATGCTGGGGTACCTGGGTGGCTCAGTTGGTTAAGTGTCCAACTCTCGATTTTGGCTCAGGTCATGATCTTCCAGTCATGAGACTGCAGAGTGGGGCCCACTCTGACAGCTTAGGGCCTGGTTGGGATTCCTTCTCTCCCTCTCTCTCTGCCCCTGCCCTGCTAATGCATGCATGTTCTCTCTCTCTCTCTCTCTCTCAAAATAAAATAGTGAAGAAAACGCCTTTAAAAAGGGGGGATTCTCTCCTTCCCTCTGCTGCTGCTCCTCCCCTGCTCCTACTCTCTCTCTCAAAAAAATATATGAGCACACAAAAACATAAAATTTGTTTGACTTATTTATCATTGTGTCCCTGAAACTTAGAAAAGTGCTTGGCTATCAGTTAGAAATGGGTTGATTGAATTAATGGGTATTTCCAATAAAGCCTCCTTCCTTACCCATCTTTGGAGGGGACTTGAATAATGCTGTTACTGGCAACTAACAGAACTGAGACTGTGTGTGATAATGCTTGTGTGATTCTTGATATTGTGAAGCAGTTTCTTCATCTGTGTTACAACATTAAAAGAGTCCGGTTTATGATAATTCCTCTTGATGGAAACCGTTTCCCCCAAATAGCCAGAGATCTTGACCCTTTTCAATATTGATCGTAACTCAACATCTTTAAATACATTATTTTATTTTTAAACTCCATTAAATAGTGCTAATGCGCTGGGAGGTCCATTGTTTTCTCAAGGTGAATTAACTTATCAGAGGACAGATTTCTGTGCTTAGAAGGTATCAGGAAGACATTCCAGGGGCAGAGTGAGGCGATTTAGGTAACTGGGTGTTGCGAGGGTGGAAAGTGAGGGGAGACATTGCAGTGACACAGGGCTATGTATCTAGGGACAGAATGGAGAAGAGGCCAGCTTCTAAACTCTGAACAGAACCTCCTGGTTAAACCTGATACTTAACACTTGTTCTGTCGCTAGGTCATAACAGAAATGGAAGATGGGGAAGGGGTTTCAGGAGAGAGAGGAGTGAGGAACCACAAAAATTTAACACTTGATGCAACTCAATACCTCTTCCTTCTTCCCTACTTACTCACGGGTTGACATAATCAATGGAATAATTGTTTCTTGGGCCTCTGCCATGTGGAGTGAATGCCCCCAGTCCGGAGACCCAGTGGGAGAGATGGTACTTCCCACATCAGCTTCAGGTTTTCTGGGGAGGAACTCGGGTCAAGAGCACTGGGTTGGCACAGGTCATCTCTTCTACTGGAGAGGAAGAAAGTCAACATCCTGAATGCCCTGAGTGAGAAGTGGGTGAAAAAGTGTAACTGTGTGCTAATAGATATCTTAAAAAGAGAAAGTCTAATATGTGTGGGAAATCTGACCTCTTTTGCACTCTCTTCACTTCTGCACAGTTAGCTCTCTGTAGGGTTATATTTATTTAAGTCAGAAACCAATAACAGACACCCACCCCACTGTGGAGGAAGGCAGTAGAATTCTGCAGTTTGAGAGATCATACAATTTTGATTACTCCAGGGTCTCCGGATGGTTTTTCTTCAACTAGGAATGTGATCATTGCACTATATGCTCAAGTCCTGTGGGAACAAAATCATCAACAAAACATTTTCAAGTCTTAAAGGCAAAAATTTTATGTTTAGTTTGGGGGAAAATGACTGTTACAATATAAAACTATTTCTCTAAGGCGGTTTCATTAGCTAGTTATAACATCTAAACAGTTAAGAGATGATTTCTGGAAAATTCTCTGTGCAAGTCCAGATCCTTGCTGTCCGGTCCCCTTCCGTCTTCTCTGCAAGGTGTTAGAAGACACTTAGTTTCTCGCCAGCTCCCAGCCCTTTATTTATTGGCCCCACAGTCAACCTCTTGTCCTCCATTTTAGTAGCAACTCCTAGGGGACCTGAATCACACATGGTACTGTGACTGGTCTAAGAAGACAAGGTGGTAAGATGAGGTTTTAAACACTTCCGATGCATTTTCATCCCCAAGCTCCCAAGCTGATGCATTTTCTCTCCCAGAGTGGTCAGGACGGCAGGAGCGTGGGGGACAGAAGTGCTAACCCTCTTACCGGTGTGGAAATGAACAAAGATCACCCAAATGAGAACAAACAGAGCCTATTTATTCAGAGCTTGCTACAGGAAGAGAGTCAGCCACTGGCAATCGCAGAGAAACTCAAAGGCGAGTGGAGAGGTAGGGAAGCTGTATGATGAGAAAAAGAAGAAAGGGCTTGAGGTTTGCCTGCTTGGTCGTTGCCGGCATGGGTAGAGGGAGGCCTGCTGTATGATTCGTTTGGGGAGCATACTTGACTTTCTCTGGTTGATCCTGGGTTGGAAGCTGGGACAAAAGAGGAGTGAAGCTGGTGGTCGTGGAGCAAGTCCTGCCCCGTCTGTGTCAGTCACCACAGCAGTTGTGGTTTAGCTTCCTGGGCTGATTCCTGCAGCGGTGGTGGGTCAGGCTCTACTGTCCTCTGTGGCATGGCCACCGTCTCCTTGCTCACTCAGTCACTCGCCAGGGTGGCTCCTGTCGGGGCTGTACCGGCTGCACTTGGCACTCTTGTCCTTTGTGTCCCTTTCCCTACATGCCTTCCCACTGCCCTCCCTGTTGCCCACCCCCCCCCCCCAATTGGATTTTGAAAGGTGGCAAAATGTAAGACCAAAAAGGCAGTAATTCATTGACTTGGGAGAACTTTTTCAGAACACAGGATTTTTAACCCTAGCAAGTGGCCCAGGGGATGGGATGAACTCATAGCTAGGGTGGCCCTTACAAGCCCATAGAAAGTGATGGCCAAAGGCAGGTGGAGTGAAGTGCCCCAGTCCCTCCCTGGTAGAGGATAGTAATGGAGAGAGATGCATTAGAGAGTTACGAGAGGACCCAGAGGACACGTCGCCTGCCAAGACCATGAGGCATGTGCTGCTGAGAAGGACGTGAGCACGTTCAGTAGGAGCCCTCCTCTGTAGGCTGGAGCTTTCGGCAGGAGACGCGGTCACAGAACTGGGCTCATTCTTATCAAAGGGGATGATGAGGCCCTGGAGTAATGGAGACCATTTGTAAGTAAGAGGCCCTGGAGTAATGGTGGCCGGTTCTGACTGCCAGAAGCCTAGAGGCTGCAATTGAGGGTCCAGGATGATTCTCAAGGTCAGAGAGGAAGCCAGGGGGTCTTGACCCACAGTGAGTTGTGAATGTGGTCAGTAGGACTTGGCATCCTAAGGGGAAATGTAGATGGGCAGCCAGTGAGGGTGCTGCTTAACTTCTGCCAACGGAACAAGCAAACATGGACATGCAGAATGTTGAGGGTGGTTGACATTGTACAAATCATGGTCACTTGCTCAGTTCCTCAATTCATGCCAAATTTTTTTTGTCTTCATAGACTTTATTTTTTAGAGCAATTTTAGGTTTACGGAAAATTGCACATTGCACAGAACTATAGAGAGTTCTGAGATACGCTCTCTCCCCTACCCCATAATGTCATGTATCCCACCATTACAGTATTATGTAGAATAATT
This sequence comes from Hyaena hyaena, assembly GCF_003009895.1. Taxonomy (NCBI): domain Eukaryota; kingdom Metazoa; phylum Chordata; class Mammalia; order Carnivora; family Hyaenidae; genus Hyaena; species Hyaena hyaena. Next base: position 291,195 of record NW_024081286.1, read on the forward strand.
TCAGCAGTCTGTAAATTCTCTGCTCTCCATCAATTCATTCCTCCCTCCCTCCCTTCCCTGGAACTTTCTGGAACTACTGATCTTTTATTATCTCTACGCTTTTGTCTTTTCCAAAATGTCATAGAGTCAGAATCAAAGAGTGTATAACTTTTAGACTTGCTTCTTTTACTTAGAATAGGCATGTAATTTCCTCCGTGTCTTTACAGGGCTTGATAGCTTATTTCTTCTTATCGCCTAATAATATTCCTTTGTATGTATACTACAACTTGTTTTTCCGTTCAACTATTGAAGGACATCTTGATTATTTTTAGGTTTTGGTTATTATAAAGTGCTCTAAATATTTATGTGAAGGAGCTGTGTGGACAGTTTTCAACTCATTTGGGTAAATACCAAGGAGTGAGATTGTTGTATCATATGGTAAGAGTATGTTTAGTTTTGTAAGAAACTGCCAAACTGTCTTTCAGAGTGACTATACCATTTTGCGTTCCCATCAGCAGGGAATGAGAATTCCTGCTGTTGGGGATTTTAGTCATTTTAATTGGTGTGTAGTATCATACGATTGTTGTAATTTGCATTTCTCTGAACACATATTATGTTGATCATGTTTTCATATGCTTATTTGCCGCCTGTATATCCTCTTAGGTGAGGGTTCTGTTCATGTCTTTTTGCCATTTAAATTTTTTTTCTAGCTTTATGGAAATAAAATTGACATAACATCTTGTAAGTTTGAGGTATAGAATGCGTGGATTTGCTACATTTATATATTGCAAAATGCTTACCACTGTGGCATTAGCTAACCTCTCCATAATGTCACATAGTTTCCACTCATTTTTTTCTGGTAAGAAGATTTACATTCTACTTTCTTAGCAACTTTTAAGTATGTAATATTATTAACTATAATCACTATACTGTACATCAGATCACCAAACTTATTTTTCTTATAACTGGGTATTTGTACTATGTGGCCAATATCTCCCTATTTCTCTTACCCCACAGCCCCTGGCTGCCACCATTCTACTCTGTTTCTATGAGTTTGCCTTTTTTATATCCTACATATAAGTGATACAAAGTATTTGTGTTTCTTTGTTTTATTTCATTTAGCATAATGCCCTTAAAGTCCATCTGTATTGTCGCAAATGACAGGATTGCCTTCTTTTTCATGTCTATAATAATATCCAGGTATTATTTATTTTATTAAAAAATGTTAATGTTTATTTTTTGAGACAGAGAGTGCACACGTGTGCGTGCGCGTGCACACACACACACACACACACACACACTTGTTTGGGGAGGGGCAGAGAGAAAGAGAGGCAAACAATCTGAAGCAGGCTCCAGGCTTTAAGCTATCAGCACAGGGCCCAGCTGTCAGCACAGAACCTGATGTGGGGCTGAAACTCACAACTTCAAGATCATGACCTGAGTCTCAGTCTGATGCTTAACTGACTGAGATCCCAGGCAGCCCCCCTTTATCCATTCATCTGTTGATAGACACTGAGGTTACTTTTATATCTTCGAATTGCGAAAATGCTTAAATGAACATGGGAGAGTAAATATCTCCTCAATTTCTTGTTTTTGTTTCCTTTGGATACATTCCCAGAGGTAGGACTGCTGGATGATATGGTATTTCTATTTTTAATTTTTTTGAGGAAACTCCATACCATTATTTCCACAATGGTTACACCAATTTGCATTCCCACCAACAGTGCACAAGGGTTCTCTGATGAGTAGTGATGTCAAATACTTTTTCATGTACCTGTTGCCATTTGCACATCTTTGGGAAAATGTCTATTCGGTCCTTCTCCCCATTTTTAATTGGATTGTTTGTTTTGCTATTGAATTCTATGAGTTCTTTACATATTTTGAATATTAACGCCTTATCCAGTATATGATTTGCAAATATTTTCTCCCATTTGGTAGGTTGCTGTTTAGTCTGATTGTTGTTTTGCTTTTCAGAAGCTTTTTAATTTGAGGTAGTCCCACTTGTTTAGTTTTGCTTTTCTTCCCTTTGCTTTTAGTATCAAATCCAAAAATATTATTGCCAAGATTGATGACAAGGACCTTACCCCTATGCTTTCTTCTAGAAGTTTACATTTCAAGTGTTGAATCCATTTTCCTTTTGCCCATTTTTGAATTAGATTATTTGTTTTCTCACTATTGAAATTTAGGAGTTCTTAGTTTGGAAAAAAACTCTTTATCAGATATGTGCTTTGCAAATATTTTCTCTCAGTCTGTGGCCTGTCTTTTCATTTTTTTACCAGCATCTTTCAGAGAGAATAAGTTTTAATTTTAATGAAATCATACATATCTGTATTTTTCTCTCTTGCATACTGCTCTAGATGTTGTATATTAAAAGTCATTGCCAGCGGCGGCTGGCTGGCTGGGTTGGTACAGCATGTGACTTTTGATCTTGGGGCTGTGAGTTCGAGTTTTACGTTGGGTATGGAGTTCACTTAAAAGAAAAAAAAGCTCTCATTGCCAAACCTTAGTCATCTAGATTTTCCCCTGTGTTATTTTCTTAAAACTTTATATTTAGGCTTTTAACATTTAGATTTATGACCCATTTTGAGTTAATTTTGTGAAAAATCTAAAGTATATATTAGATTAATATTTAAAAAATATTTTTATATTAATATTTTCCCAACCATTTATTGGAAAGATTATCCTTTCTTTATTCAGTTGCTTTTGCCCTTTTGTCAAAACCAGTTGATTGTATTAATGTGGGTCTATTTCTGGACTCTCTTTTCTGTTCCATTGTTCTTTTTGGATTTATATGTCTATTCTTTCACCAGGTCCACACTGTCTTAATTACTGTAGCTTTATACTATTTTTTAAATGTTTTTTAAAATTTATTTTTGAGAGAGAGAGAGAGAGACCGCATGAGCAGGGGAGGGTCAGAGAGAGAGGGAGACACAGAACCTGAAACAGGCTCCAGGCTCTGAGCTAGCTGTCAGCACAGAGCCTGACACGGGGCTTGAACCCACGAACCATGAGATCATGACCTGAGCCAAAGTCAGATGCCCAACTGACTGAGCCACCCAGGCGCCCCATACTAATTTTTGAAGTCAGGTACTGTCACTCTTCTGACAGCTCTTCTTCCTCAGTATTGTGTTGGCTATTCTGGGTCTTTGTCTTTCCATAGAAACTTTACAGTCACTCTGTGGGTAAAATAACTTGCTCAAATTTTGACTGAGATTGTGTTGAATCTGTGTATCAAGGTGGGAAGGACTGTCAACTTAACATTAAGTTTTTCAATCCATGATCATGGGATATGTCTCTATTTAGGTTTTCTTTTCTTTTTTCATCAGAATTTCATTGGTTTGCTTACAAGATATCTTGTACATATCTTGTTAGATTTAGACTTCTTTCATTTTGGGGGTGCTAATAAAAATAGCTTTTTTTTGTTTTTAATTTCAAATTTTATTTATTTATTTTTATAGTTTTTATTTATTTTTGAGACAGAGAGAGACAGAGCATGAACTGGGGAGGGGCAGAGAGAGAGACACATACACGAATCCAAAACAGGCTCCAGGCTCTGAGCTGCCAGCACGGAACCCGATGCAGGGCTTGAACACACAAACTGCGAAATCATGACCTGAGTGGAAGGTGGACACTTAACTGACTGAGCCATCCAGGCCCCCTTTAATTTCAAATTTTATTGTTCATTCTTGGCATATAGGAAAGCAGTTTTGTATATTAACCTTGTATCCTTCAACCTTGCTGTAATCTTTTAGTTTTGAGGCTTTTTGTGTGATATTTAAAGATATGCTTCATAGAAAACAACATCACCTGGTGAACATGACAGTTTTATTTCTTCCTTCCCAATCTGTCTTTTATTTCATTTTCTTCTCTAACAGCATTACCTAGAACTTCCAGTATGAGGTTGAATAGGAATGGCAAGAAGGGACATCCTTGCTTTGTTTTTAATCTCAAGGAGAAAACATTTAGTTTCTCATCAATGATTGTGATTTTAGTTATAGGTTTTTGGTAAATATTGATTGTCAAGTTGATAATTCTTCTCCATTCTTAGTTTTCTAAGAGTTTTATTGTAAATGGGTGTGAGATTTTGTCCAGTGATTTTTCTGCATCATTTGATATGATTATATGAGTTTTATTCTTCAGACTGTTGATGTGATGGATTAAATTAATTGATTTTGAATATTGAACTAATTTTACATACCTGAAATAAACCTCACTTGGTCATGATATATAATTGTTTCTATATATCGATGGGCTTTATTTGCTAAAAGTTTGTTGAGGATTTTTACATCTATGTTCATGAGAAATATTGGTTTGAAATTTCTTTAAGTGTCTTTGTCTGGTTTTGATATTAGGGTAATGCTGTTGTAATGATGAATTAGGAGGTATTTTGTCTGTTTTTGTTTTCTGGAAGAGTTTGTAGACTATTAGAATTATTTCTTCCTTAACTATTTGGTACAGTTTACCAATGTTATCATCTGGGCCTGATCCTTTCCACTTGGAAGATTATTGGCCAATTGTATTTCCTTATTAAATATAGGCCTGACTTGAGTCAATTTTCCTATCTGGAACTCATTGACTGAAAAAGTGTCCAGGTCCCTGGGATGAATAATTATGCAACACCATGAAAAATATAGGCTGTCATTATTCTCCAAACTCTTCCTCAAAGTTCCCTTGAACATTTCCTTAGGTGTACTTTATATTGGGTGTGTTAATCCAGGTCAAGAAGTAGACTCCAAGACAGAATTGTAATTTTGGAATCTGTGAGTTACTCTTAGAAATGCCTTGTAAATTTTACTCCCTCAGGCCTTGCATATTATTTTGAAACTATCTAAAATCTTCTAATAAATTGCTGCTGCTTAACCCAATGGGACACTTTCTATTGTTTGCTACTGATCCTTAATTGATAATATACTTGTTCACAAGGATGGTTGCCAACTGTAGTTTCTAAAAGAAACTTCATCTAGAGGGTATCTGACCTGATTGGGGTTGAAAGCAGTGAAAATCCTGTTAGTGTTAAAGGACTTGACACAGTATTTTGTGGCAAAGAATGAGTGGTCCAATTTCGTCTGTGTCAATATGGACCGAGGGACATATTGAAGGCGATCAGGTTTCTTTAGCAGATCAGGTTGCTGCTATGAAAACCATTATGGTTGAGAATGAACAAGTCAAGAATTTAGTATTGGGTGGGTACAATTCTTAAAAAAAAGAAAAAAGCTTAGACCTGGTCAGAGGACCAGGAAACTTTACGGTTACCTAAAATAACCTTTGTTGATATTGTTGGTGTTGTTGTAGACTGAGTTAGTTTTTGCAATTTGTTGATTTAAAAGGTAGCTTGAATTGAGAGACTCCTTAAGACTCTTATGGAAAAGCTAGGGCATTGTTCATGAGAGTGTGGGATCCTAAGAACCGGAATGGAGAATTGGGGAGCATCTGAATGACTGTAAGTACCTCTACGGCCTGATACCCCCCACTCCCAGCTTCCCTTGATAAATAAAGTAGCCCTTTGTCCTCTTATAAGTCAGGTTCTACCTTGTCTGGAGATATGCCATTACCTCATTTGGGGATCACCTCACATGTGCATGCATGTTTTCCCCACATCTCGTTCTCGCCATCCTCACTGGTCTCCAAACTATAAGCAGATCTGTGAAGGGCAAACTAACACACAAAAAGGATTTCGATTATTTGCTAACTCATATCAGTAGAAAATGGGAACTATGTGTGTGGAAATAAAGAACCTCGTTCAGGTAAGTACTTTGAATTGGGTTGAAGATTTCTTCATTTTTGATCATTTAGAGTAAGTTGTAATTAGTTGCTCAGTTCAACTGACTAGGACCTAGACCTTATGGAGGTTTACAATAAATGAATTAGAGATGCTAATAGTGAAGAGGCAGGAAATCAAGACATAGGAAGATAGATTGGAGTGGATTGTCTGGTAACCAATACCAAATGGTAACCAATAGAATTTTTGGTGTAGTGTGTTTATTCTTCTCCTATTCCATATAAACTGACATGGAAGACCATGTGTAAGAAAACATTTGTTGAGTAGACTGTCAGAATTCTTATGAAATGCTGTAATGGCTGACGTATTCAGATCTCACATGAAGTGGAGATTATGGTATTTCAAAGTGATGCTGGCCAGTAACACAATGTAATCGTTAGAGGCAAGGTTAGCATGGTTACTACAATGTTATCATAATAGTCAGCAAAGCCAGGTACTCAATTACAGGACCTTTGTTGGTGGCTAATGGAATTTGGGATCCATAGCAATAAAAGAGGTGGACCACTTATGAAAATCCTACATGACTTGATATAAAAACAACAACCAAAATTTCTTCTGGGTCTGGTGCCTGTGCTATTTGATGGTAATGGCTCACTGGAAAATGGGAAATACTCCAGTGGTGTTTCTAAGCTGGTATTAATTCCTGGATACCTAGAAAATCACCATGGTTCTATTGGTCATTAGGTGATGAATGGAATTTAGGTCCAAATCCGCTTCTCAGTGGCTCATGTATTCTATAAAACCATGCTGTGGTTGTTTTTCTACTGGCTCAATGAGTAGTTGGAGTAGATGTACTTAGTATTTGCTAGGATTGGTGTTTGGTCATTAAACAGTTTCTGCCTGGAACATATTAAAATTCTAGACTCCTGGAAGAAAAGCAGGTGGTTAGCATAAACTATATTTTTGTTTGTACAGACAGCTTAGCCATAGTGAACTCCTCTTAATCAGTTAGAATGGTGAGAGCTGGTAATTCTCAGATGCCAGCCAAGGCCAACAATTAAAAGTATGCCTTTCAAAGAAGGATATTAGCTGGTCCTTCTATGTTAACTCTTTCTTTATAGGTAGGAATAAATAAAGTGAAACCCTGCCTCTGGGGGAATTGCAGAGATTGGTACCACCTTGAGCACTAATTCCTCTCAATTAATTTGACCTGCCTTTGTGTCCTTTGCTGAAGTGTCTGAACAGGTGACTGGGTCTTAGAAAGTAGTAGATGATCATCAAAAGTATAGCCAAATCATGATTTTGATAACAGTGCTCTTCAAATGTAGTTTCTTCCCTGAAGCAAGCCTGCAAAGCCTTTGGGTAGCTGTCTATGTAGAAAATGTATGGATTTGTTCTATTCCAATAAGTAGAGAACTGTAGAAAAATTTTGTTCCCAGTTAAGAGGGACAGCAATATGCCTTCACTGTGGTACTACGGAGCGTGATCCACTCACTCACTCTGAGTCATATACGGTCTGTAGATGCCCAGATTGTCTCACCATTGTAAGGGACATCATGTGTATCCACTGTAGACATGGCAGTAATTTGACAGAATTTGATAAACACAGGTTGGCACCTTTTGAAAATACTTTGGAAAAGTTCATGTAGGATAGAGGTTGGGTAATAAACCCCATAGATATTCAGAGTTCTAGCACATTCATGAAATTACTTGGAATAAAGAAAGATAACTCTCAGAATGAGAGAAAATTTGCCTCATCTTGCATCTTCCACCTCTAAGAAAGATATGGGAAACTCTGTTGGCTTATTTGAGTTTCGGATATAAGCGATGTATAAAACAAAACATAAGTCTTTGTGGCACCTAATACAAGGCAAAGTTCTTGAATCAAGAGTCTGTGAACATTTAGTCCGCTTGATAAGAGTATGTCCCACTCTGTCAGAGAAACACATTATAGGTTCCTGTCATTTTGGAGTAAAGCCATCACAGGGGTATCTTCTCCTCAAGAAGTAGCTATTGGGCGCAGATTGAGACTAAATTCCTGACCAAGTGGCAGCAATGACCCTGCAACTTGAGCCACTTGAAATAAATGGAATGTGATATAATTTGAGTGTGCCAAGTAGCAATCCATCGTTCCTGGAAGCAGTATATATAAGACAGAATTGAGTAGGGGCTGCAGTCTCAGATAAATGCCACAGGCAGATGGCCCACACTCCCAGGGTGTCTGTTCACAGCACCGTGTCATTTAGATAGGTTAAAAAAATTTTTTTTAATGTTTATTTATTTTTGAGAGAGAGAGAGATAGAATGTGAGCAGGGGAGGGGCAGAGAAAGAGGGAGACACAGAATCAGAAGCAGGCTCCAGGCCCTGAGCTCTCGCACAGAGCCAGATGTGGGGCTCGAACTCATAAACCGCAAGATCATGGTCTGGAACCAAAGTCAGATGCTTAACCGGCTAAGCCACCCAGGCATCCCTAGATAGGTATTTTTTAAATGAGCACCTTTATTTTTTAAAATTTGTTTCAAATTTCTGATTTCTCACTAAATGTCATTGGCACCAGAGAAAGTCATCTTGGTAACACTGAGTCATTGAAATAGATTGAAATGAGTTTTATAGGACTAGTATTTCATTTCCATGTATTCATGTTGGATGCAGAGTTTAGCATATATTCACTTTAGGGTGTGTTGGAGACAAAGTCCCTCAGTTTTCAGTCATTTCAAAATTATTTTATCCCCTATCTTGAATAAACATTTAGGCCACTCCTAACTCTAAGTTCCATTGTGATTTTTTCTTATCACTTTAAAACCATCATTCCATTATCTTACATTTGTTACAGATGACACAGTCTTATTGGCTTGTATTGTTGCTATTGAAAGTTATCTGCCAGTCTCTGGAGCACCTGGGTGGCTCAGTTGGTTAAGTGTCTGACTTCAGCTCAGGTCATAATTTCACAGTCTGTGAGTTCAAGCCCTGTGTCAGGCTCTGTGCTGATAGCTCAGAGCCTGGAGCCCACTTCAGATTCTGTCTTCCTCTCTCTCTGCCCCTCCCCTACTCACATTCTGTCTCTCAAAAATGAATAAATGTTAAAAAATTTAAAGCATAGTATAAATAGGAAATATATATATGGTATATGTATTCATTATTTTCTTTTGGAATGGTTGCATTTCTCCTGGTCGCTTTTGCAAACTCATACCTGGTCTTTTCTTCCCTCTACTTTTAAAATTTCATCTTGTATATATTTCATACATAATTTTTAAATTTATTATGCTATAATGCCAATGTATGAAATATTTGGGTATCTAATTGCGCCCTTGTTCATTTGATTATTTGTGCTAGCTCTGAGTCATAAGAGATGTGTTTGTCATTTGCCAGTTGATTTTTCACCGTAAGCCCTCATTTGGAGGATCATAATTTATGGGAATTCTGACATGCCTTACGAAGGTGCCAGGAATTTTTTTTTCCTCTCTGATTCTTCCTCTGGCTTTATGCAAACATGTCAGTTCTAGTTTCTTATCTTATGCAAATCTAAATTCTTTTATTACCCTTCTGAGTTCCACTTTCACAACAGGGGTTCTGGGTTGCTTTTATCTGTAATACAGCTTCAGTCTTTCCTCACTGTTCTTGCATCTTCTGTCATCTCCCAGGGATTACTTTGCATTAATTTTGGAATTGTTCTGAAAATATCATTGAGGATGGTCGTTCAGGAATAAACTGTCTATTGTTTTGGCTTCATCTCCTCCCATCTCCCTTTTAATTCTTGGGATATGCTTTACACTCTACAGCCTCGGGACTCAGCTATATATTTAAAGGCATTTTATATTCCACAGCTAAAATTTTTATAGTTTGAAAGTTGGCTTATATATTTTTACAGAAACTATAACCCACTGCTTTTGCCAAAACTAGAAGCAGCACGTGTACAGTTTTCGTAAATGTCTTATATCTCCATTCCCAGCTTGTATATTATTTTAAGTCTGGACACTGTTTTATTCTTACTGTACCCCATTCCCAGGGTCTAGTATAAATAGGTGCTCAGTCTTAAAAGAAATAAGGTAAAACTGTGTCTACTTGAAAATGAGTTCGCTGTGTCACTTTTGAATAATTTGCTGTTTGAACGTCTCAGAGGTTTTTAAATGCCTCGTGAAAACTGTTGGCCATATAATTCAATTAAAATTGTATGGTCATTTTTTGTCTATCTTGCATTATAACCAAGCTCCATCATTTAATACTCATGTGATCTTGGACAACTGAGTAACACTTTTAAAGCAGAAGTCGAGAACAGCACAAGAGGGTGCTTTGGACATAATGAGACAATATGTATGAAGCACCTTGCTCAGTGATAGAACTTTGGGATCCCCAGGGCGTTTATCCCCATATCATAAAAACAGGAAAGGAGAACCCTGCTACCAGTATCTATTTATCCCTTATTCTTTTTGGTGCATGTCGAGAAAAAGTGCGAAGGAAATCTCAATTGAAAATAATTGGATTTTTGGCAACAAAATATAAATTTGCCTTATAAAATATTATGCTACTGGATTATTCTGATTTACTTTGGATGATTCCAGTTCATTTCTTGTCTAAATGATGAATGCCACTTGAAACACTATAGGCTAGTGTTATTTTTAGTAGGCAGTAACAGTTAATGAAGGAGTTTCCCAGCTGAAATGAGGCAATAGACAGCTGTGACAGCAACAAAATATGTGAATTCTTTTTTCTAAATGGAAAATAATGAACATATACAATGTCACAGGACCTGAATTCAGAATCAGGATATAAAATGGAGATGTTTCTGGGCTTGCATGTCTCTTTACACTCTCTCTTTCCTTCCCTCTTCCCCTCTTATCTTCCTTCTCTTTCTCCTTTATTCCTTTTTCACACTCTCCCTTTTTCCCTCCCTTCCTTCCCGCCCTCCTTTCCTCCCTTCTCCCCTCCCCCTCCCTTCTTTTTTCCTTCTTTCCTTCCTTCTAGAGGGAACCTGAAATGAGCTTGATATTTACTTATTTAGTGCAGGGAGGGGGGTGGAGCACATTGCTAATGTAACACATAATTGCAATTTCAAAATCTGAAAGGCTTCTTAAAATTGCACAAGCTTCATAAATTGACTGCTTTTTTACAATGCAACTATTACAATACTATTGATTATATTCCCTATGCTGCACTTTTGATCCCCAAACACCAGTATGCTGTACTGGTGTTTTAAAGTTTCACATCTTCATTGCATTTATTTGTATGTGCCTAGCAAAATTAAAATGATTGTAAAGCTCTCATTAATTCCATTCAGTTAGCAATTACTTATTGAGCTTCTACTATCTGCTGGGAACTGTGCTAGTCACTGGGGATACATACACTAGTGAGAAAGTCACCATCCTGCTTTATTCTCACAGAATAGTGGAGGCATCGCTGAAGTAAACATACAGTGGCCATTCCAGAGCCATAGGCCTGGAACAGCAGCCTATGAGAGAGTCCAGGAGTGACACTTAGCTCAGCCTTGGAGAATCAGCCAAGATTTAGAGAAAGTCCCTGAAGCTGAAAAATAAGGGAATGTTAGTATTAATTTTCTTTCTGGTGAATGGAGTGGGGAAGAGATCTCAGATCTGGCATCAAGAGATGGCATGTTCAGAAAACTGCTAGCACCGTAATTCAGTAATGCTGTTTTTTTCTTTTAATTTTTTTTATTTTAGAGAAAGAGCACACAGTCGGGGAGAGGGGCAGGCTCCATGCTTAGCAAGGAACCCAACACGGGGCTCTATCCCGTGACACTGGGATCAAGACCTGAGCTGAAATAAAGAGTCAGACGCCCAACCAACTGACTGAGCCACCCAAGTGCCCCCATAATTCAGTAATCTAGTGAGTGAGCATAAGGTAGCGCTCCACAATGAACCTGGAAAGACTAGCTGTGTTTGTAAGTCATGCTAAGGAATATGACATTGATACTGATTTCAGAGGAAGATAATGTAGGAATATCTTTGTGCTTTAAAATGATGATTCTGACTGAGGGACAGAAAATGAGTGTGGGTAGCAGCGACATTTGGTTCGTGGTGTTGCTGACTTGAGAATTGATTGAGCCTTTAACTGAAATACAGAGGGCAGAAGACTTGATGATTCATAGGTAGAGTGGACGAGAGTGGTCCTGGAGCAATGTATAAGTCCCTGGCTTGGGACGGAAGAAGGTACTGTTCATTGAAATATAGAAGATGGGTATTATCTAGTTGAGTAGGTTGGGGAATGAAGAAGAGTTTACTTTTGGATTCTTGGGTTGCCTGGCTATATGGTATGTGTGTGTGGGGGGTGGGGTGGGGCTTGCACTTGCGTGCTCCCTCAGAAAGAAGACTTACAGTATATGGGACTCCTAGGTGGCTCAGTCTGTTGAGCATCAGACTCTTGACTTGAGCTCAGGTCATGATCTTAGGTTGAGATCAGGCTTGGTGCTGACAGCTCGAAGCATGCTTGAGATTTAATCTCTCTCTCTGCCCCTCACCCTGCTCGAGTGTGGGTGTGTGCACTCTCTCTGTCTCTCACTCTCCCTCTCTCAAATAAAAAAAAAGGAAAAGAAAAAGAAAGAAAGAGGTGCCGAGGTGGCTCAGTCAGTTAAACCTCTGACTTGAGCTCAGGTCATAATCTTATGGTTTGTGAGTTTGAGCCTTGCCTTGGGCTCTGTGCAGACAGCTCAGATCCTGGAGCCTGCTTTGGATTCTTTGTCTCCCTCTCTCTCTGCCCCTCCCCCACTCACCCCTGTCTGTCTGTCTGTCTGTCTCTCTGTCTCTCTCTCTGAAAACATAAATAAACATTAAAACATTTTTAAAAAGAAAACTTAGAGTATAGATTTGAGGAGCATATCATATCAGCACTTCAGGTATAGATTTGAGACAATATGTAGATAATACTCAGAATCACTAGAGTAAAGGAAAAAGCCTAGAAAAAAAATATAATCTGAGCAAAGAGAAAGACTGACATGGAACTCTGAGGATAATCAACATTTAAGGGACACACAAAAGAGAGAAGTAGGTTAGGTATTAATTCATATTCATGTATAAAGTGAAGTAAGGAGAAGTATCTCTGAAATCAGGATACAGCACGGAGCAATGAAATGCCAGACCACACGGAGTGTTCAACGATAGGGCGAAATTATGGATTGTCCTTCCAGAAGCCGGGATGCCCACACTTTAGACCTTTGTATGTATAGTGGGTCTTTTTTCTAGAGTGTGGAGAAACTCTTACTTTCCCAACATTAAAAAAATTTTTTAATGTTTTATTTATTTCTGAGAGAGACAGCATGAGCAGGGGAGGGTCAGAGAGATAAGGAGACACAGAATCCGAAACAGGCTCCAGGCTCTGAGCTGTCAGCACAGAGCCTGACGCGGGGCTGAAACCCACGAACCAAGAGATCATGACCTGAGCCGAAGTCGGACGCTCAACTGACTGAGCCACCCAGGCACCCCAGTTTTCCCAACATTTTTATTCAATGGGCAGTTGCATCCCTGCCCTTGATCTGTGGTCCTCTTCACTCTACATTCCCCATTTGCTTCTTATACACTCACGGAGTATCTTTGTTTCTTGCGGCTATATTGCAGAAATGAAAAGAAAGTCGTTGAAAAAGAGCTTCAGTATGCCTTTAAGAAATCAAATATAAAGGGGTATTTTGAATATTCAACGTCATATAATTTCTATGATTATTCAGCTTCAGAGAATTTTATTATGAATTCATCAGTGTGTCCCGAACTTCAGTATACTGTTCATTGGGAATATGCATTCTGCAATCATGTTCAGTTGTGCAGCAAATTAACATGAGTTGACGAGAAGATCAGTGTGCTAGAGAACAAAGAACATTGCCCTTGGCAGTCGGAAACTTGACTTCTAGTTTCTAACACCAAATTACTATATTTCTTCATAAATACCCTTAACTTCTTTGGGCACCCAAGTTATGTGATACCTAAAACAATGACCTCCAATGGTCCTCCAGCTTATAAAATCCTATGTTTCTCAATTTATCCAAACAAACCCATGAAGGGTTTCTACCTAATAGCCAAGGATATGCATTTCATGCTCATGGAGAGAATCCAATAATTGGGCCTGAAATATTTTTATAAGTGTTAGTGACTGCAGTAATGTTCTAAATTACATGAATGCAATTAAGGACGCATAGGAATGAATATATAACATTGCTGTGGGCCTTAGAACTTTATTGTAGCTCCTCCCCCCACCCCCCACGTACAGGCCTGCCCTTTGTTTCTTAAAGTTTTCTTTCAGGAGATATAGCATGGTCATAAAGGCTGACATTGTTTAAATAGGACATACACAGGGCAATAAATATCCATGTTGAGCTAGATACAGAAATGGTGCAATTGCTCAAGTTAAATATTTTCTAAAGACACTCCTCCGAAAGAGCAATGAACTGCTTTGGGAGTCGTTTGTGAGGGTTGCAGGTAGTTACCAATAGTATCCACTCATAAGAGGCAAATCTGGAAAAGAAGGAGTAAAGAGAAACGATGCTTCTGATTATGGATTCACCCATCACAGCTGCCTGATCTCCCAGAGGTCTATCACAGGTTGCTCTTCAGCGTGGCCGAAATGTTAGCATTCCCAAGGAAGGCAGCCTTTTGTTTCCTTTGGATTTCTTGTGTTTTCAGCTCTACAGGGGTTCCGCAAGGAACCGAAGCCTTTCAGTGTGGCAACGGGTTGTCCTTGCCTCCTGACAACGTGTGTGACTTCACAGATCAGTGTGGGGACAAGAGCGATGAACAGCAATGTAAGTGCCATTCTTCTCCTTTCTCCAGTTTCAGATCCCAACCTTCAGACCAGGGGCTGATGATGGGCAGCGCAGGGAGATTCAGCTAGATCCCTGGCCTGTACGGACTTCATTGATACGCCTTTAGTGCACATCAGAAACCAAAATATACTTTTTAATAAAGAGATGGTTCATGTATCACAATGACTTTACTTAAACAATCAAATTGCTAAGATTCTAGCTGGAGGGAATGTATTTTAAACCAGTTTTTACAGATTATGAAGAAAGAGCGATAAGCAGTAATAGAACTTTTAATGCATTAGGGAAGCAAAATTGAAAAGAAGCTCAATCCTGAAGGTAAAAAATGCTGTGATGAAAATGATGACTTTAAACTTAGGTTCAACATGGAAATGTTCAAAATGAATTTTAGGTGGGATGAGTAGATTTGATTTTTGCTGATAGGACACTGTCTCCAAGTGAGTTGGTACCGAATGCACACATCACACAACACTGGTTTGTACCCCTTTGATTCTGGGGCACAGGAAACAGCACCAGCTTGAGGGCGCAGGACTTAGACTTGGATCCTGCATAAACTAGGTGCTAATTGTGTGATCTCGTACCTCCATCTCATTACAAATGGTTGTCAAGGAAGATAAATTGACTCCCAGCACTGGGAAAATGCTCCACTGCTTACTGGTGTCATATGCAAAAGGAACCAAGGGCATAAACCAAATTTTCATAAAGTTAAATGGGTTCATTGTT
This sequence comes from Hyaena hyaena, assembly GCF_003009895.1. Taxonomy (NCBI): domain Eukaryota; kingdom Metazoa; phylum Chordata; class Mammalia; order Carnivora; family Hyaenidae; genus Hyaena; species Hyaena hyaena. Next base: position 306,374 of record NW_024081286.1, read on the forward strand.
GGTTTGTACTATTGGGTCAGTTATCTGGAGGCACTAATTCTAGTATTTTAGAGCACCTTACTTCCGCTTATTTTCCACTTTTTATTCAGATGCTATGTGAATTCTTGTTTACAGAATTATTCATTTTATTCTGCTAATAAAACATGTTTCTATATATTCAGCTTTGCTATTGTTGGCTCCCTACTTACATATTCAGTTGTTATTTTCTTAGAACAAGAGCAGTGAATACTAAAAGATTTCTTCTCTGCAGAGTAAAATGATCAACTGATTCGCCTCCGTAGTTCAGGACAGCAATTGTGCTGTTAGTAACTGTTAAATACAAAATAAAGGCAAAGACAGGGATTCATTTATATTTGTCCAGTTTGCCCAGAGAGGCTGCATGTTGGTGTGCTGCCCTTTCTCTGACCCATCTAGGGAAAGCCCTCACTACTCTTTGGTGATCAACAAAGAGGAACCACTCGGCTGGTTTGACAGGAAGTGCAAAGTCCCTTCCATTATTAATCTCTCCTAAGCTTCCTTTAGCACGCTTGCTGAGATACCATGCACAGGCCTGCTGCAGGAAAGGTTAATGTGAAAGAAGGAGGAAGCAGGAGAGTGCGGAAGGTCTTGGCTGCATGAAAAATTCTAATAACTCGAGACTGTGGAAGAAAACGAGGGACCAGATCTGTCCAATAAACAGATTTCATTTTCAGTGTTCCATTAGGAGATCACCTTTTGGCTTTTTCGCTTTTCATTTTTATTTCTGAGAAGGTTCCACTTTGGTATTTTATTTCAAATGTGGACCACAACCCGGAGATAAAATCGAGAATCACTTTGAAGTCTGAGTTTCTTCTGTAACACCACAGTAGGGGGAAAGACTGTGAAGGAATAATGATGGCCAAGCAATTTTTTTCCCTAAAAATTTGTGATGCTAAACTTAGGGATGAGATTAAAAAAAAAAAAAAGCTAATTTTTTAATAATGTTGAAACAGTCACTTTTAGAAAAAAAAGTCAGTCTGTGCCCCTTTTTAGCATCCAAATGGTATGACTTTTAAAGAAATAGATTACTATGTTGACTTTCCTTAATGAAATTGGGATAGTTGAATTTCAGATGCAACGTACCCTATTAATAGGTTTTTGAGAATTTTCTTATTTTATATGATGGGCCTCTTTTTTCCAGAGCACTTGAGCCTGTTGTTTTAACTCAGAATTTTTTTTAAGAGATGAGGTTTATTTAGAAAGACTGAATCCTCACAAGGAAATAAATTCTATTTATATATGATATTGAGCACTTAATATATAGTGATCAAGAAAAATAAATTTTAGGTATAGCCACTGTTTGGTTCTAATGTTGACAGAATTCTTCTTCATTGTAATTTATTGACATCCTCAGTCAGGGAAATAAAGGTCATAGTACTGGGTATCTTGTTTCATTTTTTAAAACATATTAAAATTTATTTATTTATTTTGAAAGGTAGAGAAAGAGAAAGAGAGTCCTAGGGAGGGGCAGAGAGGGAGAGGGAGAGGGAATCTCAAGTGGGCTCTGCACTGTCAGTGGGACTCGACCTCAAAGACAAAACCACGCAATCATGCCCTGAGCCAAAACCAAGAGTCAGACACTTAACTGAGTGAGCCACCCAGGTGGCCCCTGGGTATTTTGTTTTAAAATCATGTTTCAAGTGTTGCAGTCATTGCTTCCTTGCTGATCCCCATTGCCCGTTCTCATTCTCTTTGATTTCTATTTGTTTATTTTAATATCAGAATCATATCAAGTATGGAGAGAGTATGGCTTCTCTCCTAGCAAAGACTCAAAATTATTTGAGTACAGAGGCTTTACTCTGTTTCATTTTTACTTAGCAATAAAGATAGCAGTCTTGCTTATATTGCTACCATTCAGATCCACATCCACTAGAAGATTATAAACTACTGTTGATTCATTGTGTAGATATATCTCTTTCAATGGATCCTCACAACAAAAGTGTTGTCAGAAAGTATTCTTAGGTAATTACTTTTGCATACCTGAAGTTAGTATTAAAATTCACCATTATATATTCACTTTCAGAGGTAAATTAACTGTGGCTCAGAAAAAATATATTCAGTTAATCTGACATTTTTCTCTCCTGCCTACATGTCATGCTTAAGAACTTCCCATGTGGCCTAGTGTTTTTATTTTTATTTTTTATAAGGAATAGGTACCTATTTTTATACTTTGATTTGATGGAATACATCATAAAGTTTTGAGGATTTACTTTATTTCTTTTGCAAACTTTTTGGATTTAGGAACAAGATTTTTTAAAAAGGTATTTACTTTATATAAATCTAATTTTTGTATGTTAAATATGTAAAAATTACCTGAGAGGTGCATTCTCAAAATCTGAGAAGGGACAGCGTTTAATCAGATGATGTTAAGTAGAAACATTGCTTCCTCAATAGTATGACATGTCAACTACTTGAAAAAAGTATTTGGTTCATTGAAATACTTGAAGTTAAAGCATTAAATAGAGTGAACTGTGAGATTTCATGCACAATGGTTAGGTTACTACTACGTTGTATGCAAAATGTTTGATGCTTATTTTCATGAAACAACTAAAAATCCTAAGCACAATGTCTTAGCTTGAGCTACTATAACAAATACCATAAACTGGGTGGCCTAAACAAAAAGAACATTTAATTCTTATAGTTCTAGAGGCTGAGAAGTCTAAGATCAAAGGCTGGCAGATTTGGTGTCTGAAGAGGGCTCTCTTCCTGGTTTGCAGAGAGCCGTTTTTTCACTGTGTTCTTACTTGGTGGAGAGCAAGAGAACTTTGGCATCTCTTCCTTTTCTATAAAGGCACTAATCCCATTAGGAAGGCCCCATAGTCAGGATGAAGTCATCTCCTAAAGGCTCCACCTCCAAATACCATAACACTGAGGATTAGGGGCCCAGCATATGGATTTTGTACTTTGTTTATTTTGAGAGAGAGAAACAAAGAATGTGAGTGGGGTGGGGGAGGGGGAGGCAGAGAGAGGAGAGAGAGTTACGAGCAGGCTCTGAGCTTTGAGCACAGAGCCCTACACAGGGCTCGATCTCAGGGATAGCAAGATCATGGCCTGAGCTGAAATGAACCAGATGCTTATCTGACTGAGCCACCCAGATGCCCCTCAACATATCAATTTTGAAGGGATACCAATGTAAAGTCCATAGCACAACAAAATTACATATGTGATAAATCTAATAATAAATCCATAGATCCTAGCTGAAAAAATTATTAAAAAATGACTGACAAATGGGAGAAAGACTCATAAGATTGTTGGTTATTGTGGTGCTTCAACAGTATAAATAGATACATTTTCAGGTTTATGAAATCAATCTAGTTAAATTCTAATACAGAGTATAATCAGGATAAATTTTGGAATCCGATTAAAGGGACTTGCAAGGTCACCCAAAAAAATGAGTGACAGTAGCTGGAAAGGGGGATGAGAATTTGATTAGTAACAAGGAATAACTTTTATTAGTAGATTTCTAAGAAGTATCATGTAAACCACTCCAACATTGTGAAAGTTTACAATTAGAAAAGAATCTGATTACTAGAAATATTAATATTTCTGTGTATAAGAAATATGAAGAAATATGCTGTCCCTAATGTATTTAAAAATAATGGTGGCATTCCAACTCAGTTTATAGTACTTCCTATAAGCCAAGCACTGTAAAAAATTTCCATAGAGTATCTCATTTAATCTTCACCAGACATAAAAATAGTAGGAGCTATTATTGGTCCCAATTTATAGCTTCATAAAATGAGGCTCAGATTAAGTAAACTAAAATGCTAAAGTACACACAGAATTATTCAGTGGTGGGACTGGAATTCACAACCAATTCTGTCTGATTCTAGAACCCTTAATTCTAACTACCACACAACACTGACTGTATTTTTATGTGCAACAAATGAAGATAAAGCAATTTCGTGGAATAAATTTCTTATTTACTCCATGTATCAAAATTTCCAAAAGGTAAAGTGTCAAGTGTAATAAGTAAAGCCATAGTCTTTATTGTTCTTGATGGTCTGTTTTGAAGTCAGGAAAAGTTTCTCTTTTGCTTTGAGGTATAATAAATCCTCAAAATGTATTTGTTGAATATTGATATTGAATAAATATTTGTATGAGGAAGGACTTCATGAAAATAAGAAAGTACAAAAATCAGTAACTTAGAATATGTAAAATAACAATTTCAGTGTATCAAAAACATTGTAAATAAAATGAAAGGGGAACAATGTTTTCAATGTATTTGACAAATCGTTCTCTTCTAGGTAAATATATCAAATGAAAGATGCATTCTCTCATAGAAATATGGGTAAGAGACCTGAAAAAGCAACTTCTTTTTTTTTTTTAATGTTTTATTTATTTCCAGGAGAGAGAGAGACAGTGTGAACAGGGGAGGGTCAGAGAGAGAGGGAGTCACAGACTGAAACAGGCTCCAGGCTCTGAGCTGGCAGTCAGCACAGAGCCCGACGTGGGACCTGAACCCACGAACCGTGAGATCATGACCTAAGAGAAAGTTGGACGCTTAACCGACTAAGCCACCCAGGCGCCCCCTGAAAAGGCAACTTCTAAAACTTCAAGAAAGGGAAACAACCACCTATGATCAACATCACTGTCAATCATATGTCACAGTCTCAATATTTTAAAAAACTAAATACATGTAAATTACAAAAAGAAATGTCCATGGTTTGAAGGGTATTAGAATATGAGCATTTTTATATACTGTAGTCAGGGGTGTTATAAACTCTTACATTTTTGATAGTGTCTTTGAAATATGAATAAGATATTTAAAGTGTTCATACTCTTGACTAGTAATTTCACTTATAGGACTTCATTCTAAGAAAGCATTTAGAAGGAGTTCATGTCAAAGGTGTAATCACAACATTATTTAAGATGATAGGTGGGGCACCTGGATGACTCAGTGGTTGATCATTTGACTTTGGCTGAGGTCATGATAACATGGTTTGTGGGTTCGAGCCCCATGTTGGGCTTTGTGCTAGCAGCAAGGAGCCTGCTTCAGATTCTCTGGGTCTTTGACTCTCTGCCCCCTCCTTCTTTCGCTCTCTCTCTCTCACTCTCTCAAAAATAAACATACATTAAAAAAAAAGATGGTGGCAATTGGAAATAATGTAATTTCATAATATTAGGTTAATGCTTAAATAAGTTATAATACATCTGTACTATGGACATTTGTGCCACCATCTGTCAATTTTCGATGCTATTTGAAAATGGGGAAAAGCTCATGATACATTGTCAAAGGAAAAATCACAATTACTGATCAATACATATGCCAAAAAATATAGGATGGCACTGCCTATAAAATTCTAGATAGGATAGGGGCACCTGGGTGACTGAGTCATTTTAGTGTTTGACTATTGATTTCAGCTCAGATCATGATCTCACAGTTTGTGAGATTGAGCCCCCAGTAGAGCTCTGTGCAGACAGTGAGGAGCCTGCTTGGAATTCTCTCTCTCCCTCTGTCTCTGCCCCAACTCCTCTCTCTCTCTCTCTCTCTCTCTCAAAAATAAATAAATAAACTTAAAAAATGCTAGATAGAATAATGTCTGTGTGTTAGACTTACTGGTGACTTTTCTTTCTTGTACATAGGTTTCAAATTTTCTAAAATAGTATCTATTGGTTTTAAAATGAAAATAAAATGGCATTTTCCAATAAATAAATGGCTTTCTATTAGCTGCCCTATTGTGCTTATTATAGAAGTGAATGCAAAGTCATATTAGACATGTAGGCCACATGATGCTGAACAGAATTCCTTTGGTCTCTTTCTCCTTTCTGTTTCTTTTTTTCTCAAAACTCAACTATGACTTATGATTGCCAGTGAAGTTGATCATTTCATCATATGTGGTTGTTTCCCTTTCTGTAAGTTTTGTGAGTTGCCTTTTCAGGACTTCTACCCATATTTCTATGAGAGAACACATCTTTGACTTGATATATTTACCTGGAAGGGAACCATTTGTCAAATATATCGAAAACATTGTTCCTCTTTCATTTTATTTACAACACTTTTGATATACTGAAACTGTTATTTTATATATTCCAATTTACTGCCTTTAAAATTTTTCTTCTGCCTGGATATCACAGGCATAACTGCGGAGTTCACCAGAATAGAGTCACAGCAAGGGGCTCTACTGGGGCTTGCAAACAGTGAGACTATGAAGAATTATCTTCAGGGGCATCAGGGTGGCTCAGTTGGTTAAGCATCCTACTTCAGCTCAGGTCATGATCTCACAGTCTGTGGGTTTGAGCCCCGCATTGGGCTCTGTGCTGACAGCTCAGAGCCTGCTTCAGATTCTGTGTGTGTCTCTCTCTGCTCCTCCTCCACTCATGCTGTCTCTCTCTCACACAAATAAATAAACTAAAAAAACTAAAAAAAAAAAAAAACCCCTAAAAGTCTTTAAAAAAAAGAATTATCTTCATATTCTGAAAGTTGGAATTTGTGTCTGAATTTCTAGGTAAGCCCAGAGAAATACTCATTTTTAGGTGGGGGGGAGGGTAGGATACAATATTCTGATTTGGTTTCAGAAGAGAACAGGTCCTCATTCTAGAATTTTAGTCCTTAAGATGACCAAAGAGGGTTGTAGGTTCTAGATTCATAAGACCTTTACGAAAACACCCAAAATCTTCAAAGTCTCCAGTCTTTGCCTGCATGGGTGTTATTCTTCCCGAGCTGTCTAAAGATTCATTAATATTTTTTATATGTTTTATTTGTTTCTGAGAGAGAGAGAGAGAGAGTGCGTGAGCGAGAGAGAGCGAGCGTGAGCAGGGAAGGGTCAGAGAAAGAGGGAGACACAGAATCTGAAACAGGCTCCAGGCTCTGAGCTGTCAGCACAGAGCCTGACTCGGGGCTCGAACCCGTGAACTGTGAGATCATGACCTGAGCTGAAGCTAGAGGGTTAATCGACTGAGCCACCCAGGCGCCCCTAAAGTTTCATTAATATTTTGAAGGAGGTCATGGGAAAGCAAAATACTAACTTCATAAAGACAGGAAATTTGTCTCATTCACCCCATTTCCTCGACTGGCACATAGAGTCAATAAATATTAGATAGACTGGCTGATTACAGGTATACTAACTGGTTGGATTTGTCAGCTGCATTGCTTTCTTTCATTGTGGAATTGTATGAAACTGCTCGGTCTCACAGTGCAGTCCCTACTTATTCTGCAAGCCCAAGTGTGCAAATTGACATTATCCAAGAAAGACATTTGGTTTATGAGTCCCCTTAAAATTTTTCTTTTTTTAAAAATTTTTTAAACTTATTCATTTTTCAGAGACAGAAAGCGACAGAGCACAAGTGGGGGAGGGAAGAGAGAGGGAGACACAGAATCTGCATCAGGCTCCAGGCTCTGTGCTATATGGGGCTCAAACACGAACAATGAGATCATGACCTGACCGAAGTCTGAAGCTTAACCACTGAGCCTCACAGGCTTCCTCGCTTAAAAATTTTCAAGGACACCTGGTGACATCAAATGGCAAATTGTTTTCTCCACAAGCAAAATATCCTCTGAAGCCAAAATATATACTTGGTTAGAGCTCCTACAATACTTGTTATCCCACGTACCTTTTCTGTTTGTCAATAAACCCTGTTTCTACATGCACCCCATTTAGTGCATATTGACACTAAAGACTTGGCTAGGAATCCTGAGAAAAGCTTTGCATTCTTTTGTTAAAGTTGCCAAATTTATGAAGGCAAGAACTTTGAATCACAGCTTTTTAAATAAGTTTCCATAAGAATGAGGATAAAATATAATGTTCTTTACTACACAGAAATAATTGTGACTTTCCAGTGAATGCCTAAGTCTTGAAATGCTTGATTGGATTTGGAAGAAAAATTTTGCTTATTTTGAAAGAAATTGAAAACCTATTTAGGGAAGGAAAAAACATGACAGGAGTTTATTTGTTCCCAAATTAGTTTATGTCACGCAAAGTTCCTTCACACCAGATGATATAACTTTCTATTAGAGTCCCTGTATTCATCATTATAGAGACTACTGAAAAGCTGTAAGATATTTTGGCTAAGCTACTACCCTGGAATAGAAAATTATATGTAAACAGCTATGCAACATTGATAATGCTCTAGTGAATACCACTGCAGACTGGAGTTAATGTCATGGCCTGTCAATATTTCTATAGAAATCACCAGGCACTTACAACCATTCCTTTTTAACTTTGAAGGTTACTAATCCTGAAACAATGTTGAAGTTAAAACATGGTTTGGAAATCCTTTTCTCATTGTCTTGATACCATCAATGACTCAATTCTTATCAAAGACAGTCTCAATGACTTGAGAATAAGGGTGACTGTATTGCAAGAATCCAACCAAAATAATGCTGGATAATTCTGGTGTGAGCTCTGAAAGTGCTCATTCCATTTGCTATCACGTACCTTTGTGAGTTAGGATTTTTCCTGTTTCTGTCTCAATGAAAATATTAAAATTAATTCAATGTGAAAGATAAATATTTCCTTGTAAAGATTAATTAATATTTTCAATTTACGAGGCCAAAAATAGCAAACTTGCACTGAAATTTGCTTTTGAGAATAATTAAATTTTACTCTTATTTAATTGGATTAAAGATTTTAGATTTTAGATTCATCTTATTCCTTGTAGGACCTGGCCATTAATTTTTATATTAAATTAGAGTGAGGGAGATAATTTTTTTGAAAATGTTTTAATATGTTATCTATATGAAGGAAATAATTCTCTAAGTGGTAATATGAATGGCATATAAAATTTTGTGGCTATGTAATACATAGCTTTGCTCAAACAGGAAGGAGTTAAAGACACTTAACAAACTTGGAATAGAAGGAAATTACCTCAACATAATAAAGTCTATATATGAAAACCCCACAGCTGACATCATACTCAATGTTGAAAGACTGAAAGCATTTCCTCTAAGATCTGGAACAAAGCAAAGATGCTGTCTTTCATCACTTCTATCAATATACTACTGGAAGTCCCAGTCAGAGCATTTAGACAAGTAAAGTATTCAAACTGGAAATGAACAAATAAAATAATTTCTTTACAGAAAATGTGAACTTAATATAGACAACTCACAACGGTTATTTAAAAAAAAAACCTGTTAGAGGAAATAGACAAATTTAGAAAATTGCAATATACCAAAATCAATACACAAAAATTAGTTGTGTTTCTGTATACTAGCAATGACCAATCTGGAAAGGAAATTTTTTTTCTTAAATAGTTTATTGTCAGGTTGGTTTCCATATAATACCCAGTGCCCATCCCAACAAGTGCCCTCCTCCATGCCCATCACCCCCCTTACCCTCTCCTCCACCCCCATCAGCCCTCAGTCTGTTCTCAGCATTCAAGAGTCTCTCATGGTTTGCCTCTCTCCCTCTCACCCACTGTTTTTCCCCTTCTCCTCCCCAATGGTCTTCTGTTAAGTTCCTCCTAATCCACCTATACGTGCAAACATATGGTATCTGTCCTCCTCTGCCTGACTTATTTCTCTCAGCATAACACCCTCAAGTTCCATCCACATTGCTACACATGGCCAGATTTCATTCTTTCTCGTTGCCATGTAGTATTCCATAGTATAGATAAACCACGTCTTCTTGATCCATTCGTCTTTCCATAATTTGGCTATTGTTGAGAGTGCTGCTATGAACATTGAGGTACATGTGGCCCTATGCATCAGCACTCCTGAATCCCTTGGGTAAATTCCTAGCAGTGCTATTGCTGGGTCCTAGGGGAGTTCTATTGTTAATTTTTTGAGGAACCTCCACACTGTTTTCCAAAGGGGCTGCACCAGTTTACATTCTCACCAACAGTGTAGGAGGGTGCCATTTCTCCACATCCTCGCCAGCATCTATAGTCTCCAGATTTGTTCATTTTAGCCACTCTGACCAGCATGAGGTGGTATCTCAGTGTGGTTTTGATTTGTATTTCCCTGATGATGAGGGACACTGAACATTGTTTCATGTGTCTGTTGGCCATCTGGATGTCCTCTTTGGAGAAGTGTCTGTTTATGTCTTCTGCCCATTTCTTCACTGGATTATTAGTTTTTTGGGTGTGGAGTTTGGTAAATTCCTTATAGATTTTGGATACTAGCCCTTTATCTGATATGTCATTTGCAACTATCTTTTCCCATTCTGTCAGTTGCCTATTGTTTTATTGATGGTTTCCTTTGCCGTGCAGAAGCTTTTAATCTTGATGAGGTCCCAGTAGTTCATTTTTGCTCTTGATTCCCTTGCCTTTGAGGATGTGTCACGTAAGAAATTGCTGCAGTGGAGGTCAAGGAGGTTGGTTCCTGCTTTCTTCTCTAGGGTTTTGATGGTTTCCTGTCTCACATTCAGGTCCTTTATCCATTTTGAGTTTATTTTTGTGTATAGTATGACAATGTGGTCTAGTTTCATTCTTCTGCATGTTGCTGTCCAGTTCTCCCAACACCATCTGTTAAAGAGGCTGTCTTTTTTCCATTGGATACTCTTTCCCGCTTTGTCAAAGATTAGTTGGCCATACATTTATGGGTCCAATTCTCAGTTCTATATTCCATTCCATTGGTCTATGTGTCTGTTTTTGTGTCATGTAAAGGAAATTAAGAAAACAATTTCATTTACAGTAGGATCAAATAGAATAAAATACTTAGGAATCACCTCAATAGATGAAAAAAAAAACACTTGCCAAAATTCAACATCAATTTTTGATAAAAACTCTTAACCAAATGGTTATAGTGGGAATATGTATCAGCATAGTAAAAAGCCCACATGTGACAAGCCCACAGCTAACATCATACTCAATGGGGAAAAACTGATAAACTTTTCTCCTAAAATCAGAAAAGCTTTTCTGCTAAGACAAAGATGCTCACTCTTGCCACTTTTGTTCAGACTAGTGCTGGAAGTACTAGCCATCGCAATTAAGCAAGAAAAATAAATACAAAGCATCCAAGAACTAAGATTGTTATTCTTTGCATATGACATGTTGCTGTATATAGAAAATCATAAAGACTCCACCAAAAAAAAAAAACCTATTAGAACTACTAACTGATTTCAGTAAAATTGTAGGATACAAAATTAATATACAGAAATTAGTTTCTAGAAACTAATAGCAGACTTGGAAAGAGAAATTAAGAAACTAGTGTAATTTATAATTGCATCAAAAAGAATACAATACTTAGGAATAACTTTATCCAAGGTGGTGGAAGACCTGCTCTGAAAACAATAAGACACTGATAAAGAACTTGAAGGTGACACAAATAAGTAAAATGATATATTGTATTCATGGATTATAAGAATTAGCATTGTTGAAATGTCCATACTATCTAAAACAATTTACAGATCCAATGCAATCCCTAAAAAAATATCAATGGCAATTTATTTTTTTATAGAACTAGGACAAATAATCCTAAAATTTGTGTGGAGCCATAGAGAAACCCAATAGCCAAAGCAGTCTTAAGATAGAAGAACAAAGCTGGAGGCATCATGTTCCTAGGTTTTAAACTATACTACAAACCTATTGAGATAAAAACAAAAAAAACAAAAAAAACAAAAAACAAAAACAAAAACAAAAAAAACTATGGTACTGACACACAAAAGAACCAGACACATAAATCAATGGAATGGAATAGAGGGCCCAGAAATAAATGCACACTTACATGGTCACTTAATATATAAAAAGGAAGGCAAACATATAGAATGAGGAAAAGACAGTGTCTTCAATAGATGGTGTTGGGAAAATTGGGTTGCTACCTGCAAGCTAATGAAAATGGACCACTTTCTTATACCATAGAAGAAAATGAACTAAAAATGGATTAAAAGCTTAAATGTAAAACATGAAACCATAAAACTCCTGGACGAAAACATAGGCAGTAAGCTCTTTGACACATCTTATAAATATTCTTTTGGATCTATCTTCTCAGGCAAGAACAACAAAAACAAAAATAAACAAATAGGAAGACATCACACTAAAAGGCTTTTGCACAGTGAAGGAAGCCATCAACATAATGAAAGGACAAAATCTCAATGTGAGAAGATATTCACAAATGATATATCTGATATGGGGTTAACATTCAAAATGTATGAAGAACCCATAGAACACAATATCAAAACCAAAAATATTTCAGTTAAGAAATGAGTGGGGAGGGGGCCTGGGCGGCTTGGTTAAGTGTCCAACTTCGCCTCAGGTCATGATCTCATTGTTTGCGGGTTTGAACCACGTGGGTTTGTTGGCCTCTGCTGACAGCTCGGAGCCTGGATCCTGCTTCAGATTCTGTGCCTCCTTCTCTCTCTCTGACCTTCCTCCACTCATGCTCTGTCTCTCTGTCTTAAAATAAAATTAACATTAAAATTTTTTTAAAAAAGAAATGGGCAGAGGTCCTAAATGACAGTTTCCTAAACAAGACATAGATTTGGCCAATAGGTACATGACAAGATGCTCAACATCACTAATCATCAGGGAAATGCTCATCAAAACAACAATGAGACACTATCTCACACCTCTCAGAATGGCTATTAACAAAAGACAGTAAGTAACAAATGTTGGTGAGGGTGTATGGAAAAGGGAATCCTCCTGCACTGTTGGTGGGAATGTAAATTGGTACAGTCAGTGTGGAAAACAGTATGGAAGTTCCTCAAAAAGCTAACAATAGAATTATCATTTGATCCCCAAATTCCATTTCTAGGTAGTTATCTGAAGAAAATGAAAACACTAATTTGAATAGATATATGCACCCCTATGTTCATCATAGGATAGTTTAAAATAGACAAGATATGGAAGCCACTTATATCAAGCAATAGATGAATGGATAAAAAGATGTGGTATATAATGAAATATTAGTCATAAAAAAGAATGCAGTCTTGCCATTTGTGATGACATGGATAGACCTACAGGGTATTATGTTAAGTGAAATAAGGTAGACAGAGAAAGACAAATGCCATATGAATTTACTTATATGTGGTGTCTAAAAAGCAAAACAAGTGAATAAACAAAACAGAACAGAAACAGGATCATAGATATAGACAACAAACTGATGGTTGCCAGAGGGGAGAGGGATGAGGAGATAGATGAAATACGTGCAGGGGATTAAGAAGTATAGTCTTCCAGTTATAAAATAAATAAGACATGGGGATATAATGCATAGCATAGAGAATATAGTCTGGGTGCCTGGGTGGCTCAGTAGGTTGGGCAGCTGGCTTTGGCTCAGGTCATGATCTCACAGTTCATGAGTTCAAGCCTTGCGTCAGGCTCTGTGCTGATAGCTCAGAGCCTGGAGCCTGCTTCCTATTCTGTGTCTCCCTCTCTGCTCCACCTCTGCTTGTACTCTGTCTCTCAGAAATGAATAAACATTGAAAAAAAATTTTAAAAAGAGAATATAGTCAATAAAGCAAAAGTTTTGTACAGTGACAGATGGCAAGTAGACTTTTGTGGTGATCATTTTGTAATGTGTATAATATTGAATCACTATGTTGGACACTTGAAACTAATATAATGTATGTAAATGATACATCATTCAAAATATATTTCTTCTTCCTCTACAAAATAAAACATAACCAAGGAGGCAAAAGACATGTACATAGAAAACTAAAAATTATTGCTGACAGAAATTAAAGAAGACATCAATAAGTGGAAAGACATCTCATGTTCACAGATTAGAAGAATCAGTAATTTTTAGATGTCAGTATCATTCAAAGTGATGTACAGATTCAATGTAATTCCTATCAAAGTCCGAAGAATATTTTTTGTGGAAACAGTAAAATCCATTCTTGAATGCATATGGAATCTCAGGGGACCCCAAGTGATGAAAGCCATTTTGGAAAAAACCAAACTATGGCCCTTACACTTCCTGATGTCAAAACTGATTACAAAGCTACAGTAGTTAAAAGAGTGTGGTGTTGGCATAAAGACAGCCAGCTAGAGAATGGAAGAGAATACTGAGCCTATAAATAAAGTTTCGTATGTGGTCAAATGAGTTTTGACAAGGGTGCCAAGACCATTCAGTAGAGAAAGAACAGCTTTTCAATAAGGAGTGTTGTCAAAACTGTATATATCTCCATGCAAAAAACAATTAAAGTTGGGTCCCTTCCTAACACCATATACACAATTAACTCAAAATGGGTTGAAAACCTAAATGTAAGAACTCAAACTATAAAACTCTTAGAAGAAAACACGGGCAAAGCTTCACAATACTGGATTTGGCAATGATATGATATCAAAATCATAGGTACCAAAAGAGAAACTAGATAAATTAGAGTTCATCAAAATGAAAAACTCTTATGTATCAAAGGACACTGTCAGAATGAAAGGCAATTCATGGAATAAGAAAAGTATTTGCAAATCATATGTCTGATACGAAGTTGATATGCAGAATATATAAAGAACTCTCATAACTCAACAGCAACAAACAACCTGATTTAATTTTTTAATGTTTATTTATTCTTGAGAGAGAGAGAGAGAGAGAGACAGAATGTGAGCAGGGGAGGGTCAGAGAGAGGGAGACACAGAATCTGAAGCAGGCTTCAGGCTCTGAGCTCTCAGCACAGAGCCCAACTTAGGGCTCGAACCCACAAACTGTGAGATCAACCTGAGCTGTAGTCGGCTACTGAACTGGTTGAGCCATCCAGGTGCCCCCAACCTCATTTAACAATGAACAAAAGATTTGAATAGACATTTCTCCAAAGATAATATACAAATGTGAGTAAGCAAATGAAAAGATGTCTAAGATGTTCAACATCGCTTATCACTAGGGAAAGGCAAATCAAAGCAAAGATGGGATTATCACCTCACACCCATTAGAATGACTTTTAGAAGCAAACAAAACCCCAGGAAATAACCAGTGTTGGCAAAGCTGATGAGATGTTGGAGCACTTGGGCATTGTGCCAGGAATGCAATGTCTTTTAGCTTTTCTGTGAGATGGCATGGCAATACCTCAATTAATTAATTAAAAGCAGAATTATTATATGATACAACAGTATTACTTCTGGAGATATACCCCCCCCCCAAAATGACAGCAGGAACTCCAAACTATTTGCACTCGTGTGTTCATAAGCAACAGTACTCCCAGCATCCGGAGCGACCAAAATGTCCATTCAGAAGATGAATCGGTAAACACAACATTTACCCGTGGAAATATTACTCAGTCTCAAAAAGGAAACAAATTCTGACATCTGCTGAAACATGGAAAAAACTTTGAGGATGTAATACTAAGGGAAATAAGCAAGTCACAGAAGGACAAATACTATATGATTCCTCTTATGTGAGGTACTTAAAAAGCAGTCAAGGGGTGCTTGGGTGGTTCAGTCAGTTAAGCATCCCATCTCACGGTTATGATCTCACGGTTCGTGGGTTCGAGCCCTGCGTTGGGCTCTGTGTTGACAGCTCAGAGCCTGGAGCCTGCTCCAGATTCTGTGTCTCCCTCTCTCTCTGACCCTCCCCTGCTCATGCGCGCTCTCTCTCTCTCTCTCTCTCAGAAATAAATAAAACATTAAAAAAAAAAAAAGCAGTCAAATCCATCGTGACAGAAAAGAGTGGTGGGTGCCAGGAGAATGGTGGAGTTCCCGAGGGAGACAATGGGAAGTGAGTGTTTAATGGGTATGGAGTTTCAGCTGGAAAACAGAAGAGTGGGGTTGGATGGTGGTGATGGTTGTGTAGCAATGTGAATGCATTTATTACCACAGAGCAGTAAACTTACCAGATGGTTAAAACATACATTTTATGGGGCGCCTGGCTGGCTCAGTCGGTTGAGCATCCAACTTCGGCTCAGGTCATGATCTCACGGTTTGTGGGTTCGAGCCCCGCATCGAGCTCTGTGCTGACAGCTAGCTCAGAGCCTGGAGCCTGTTTCGGATTCTGTGTTTCCCTCTCTCTCTGACCCTCCCCTGCTCATGCTATCTCTTTCTCTCAAAAATAAATAAAATGTTAAAAAAAAACATACATTTTATGTCATGTATTTTGCCACAAGTTTTCAGAAAAGAAGACTCATCATTAAGACTACACTTGTACCTCATAGATCTTTTAGGAAGAAGAGACATATGCATTATTAATACAGGCCCAAGCAAAACTGTGAAATAAATGGTTTGCTTTTAGTACCTCTCCCCCTCCCTTTCTAGATTTTTCCTAATTCTTATATTTTCTGTCTTCTAAGAACTTTATAGTGTGACGATACATCCATACCATACTTAATCCTAAGGTCTGTACCAATTTCTTCATGATTACCACTATTAAAAGTTCATTCTGTTTGTTCACATTTTCTCAGAAAAGTGCCCTAAGTTAACTATCACTGG
This sequence comes from Hyaena hyaena, assembly GCF_003009895.1. Taxonomy (NCBI): domain Eukaryota; kingdom Metazoa; phylum Chordata; class Mammalia; order Carnivora; family Hyaenidae; genus Hyaena; species Hyaena hyaena. The sequence goes on from NW_024081286.1 coordinate 322,622, forward strand.
GGGGTAGAAGTTAATATTTTTCTTCCCATGATGCTGTTGATGACGGAATCCTAAGGAACTCTTCTTCAGTGAATTTTTAATCAGGCTGGCACAGTGGAAGACGAGTTAGGGGATAACCGGGCCTTCTAAGCAACCTCAGATCACAACACTGAGACACCCTCCCTCTTTGACCAAAGTATGTCTGATCTTTGAGATCACAAAATTGGATGAGTTCCGCAGACTCAAGAACTCCAGGAACATGGATTCTACTCCTAAGTTCTTGCAAGCTGCTACTTACTGTTCTGTAGCCTGTCCAAACTGTGACCTTACTCAACAGAATTTAGTGATGGCTATGGTGTCAGAAATCTCTATGCAGGCAGAGTTTCATATCACAAATGGTTTCAGATTTGAATGTAGGTGTGTGGTGTATGGAATAAAAAGGCAAATCAGCTACATTTCAAAAACATCGTTCAAATGGTTTAAAATACACAATTCTCCGTTGGGGGAAAATAAATAGAAAATTTTCAGATGCAGTTGTCGAATAATCCAGTGGTTATTAGAAGCTCGTGATTTTTATAAGAATTACTTGAGGGGCTCTGGGTGGCTCAGTCAGTTGGGCATCCTACTTTGGCTCAGGTCATGATCTCACAGTTCATGGGTTCAAACCCCACATTGGGCTCTGTGCTGACAGCTAGCTCAGAGCCTGGAGCCTGCTTCAGATTCTGTGTCTCCCTCTCTATCTGCCCCTCCCCTGCTCATACTGTCTCTCTCTCTCAGAAATAAATAAAAAACGTTAAAAAATTTAAAAAAAAAGAATTACTTGAAAATGTGTGCTCCTTAGATTTATTTTATAACTAAAAGAACCCCTGTGGAGGACATTCAGAAAGAAAAGTGTTCTATTTAGCTAGTTTTCTCAGTTTAACACTTCCAGAAATCATTATCATAACCTTTGTGTATTGCAAGGAACAAAAGACATCGCAAATAGATGTCAATTAAATAATTGTAATGCAAAGTAATTTCTTGATATTTAAAAAATGTTTGGCACTTATGTGAGAGTGTATGTACATCTCATACACAAAATTGCTAAAACCTGGTGATAAAAATAGTTTAGAATACTTTAGAATCACAAATAGATTGTTGTAAAAATTGCTAGGAATCTTGACAATATGCTAATGTAGGCACACGCATAGCTCATTGAATGACACAACCACATACATACAAATATTTGTACAATTTAGTTCGCTTTTTGTTCAATCAGATTCTCTGGATTACGAGAGGTCCATGAGGTAATAATTGGGATATTACAGTTATTCTAAATATTTCAAAGGCCTTATGGGGATTGTAAATTTAGCCATGGTATGATTCATAGACTAATCAAATTCCTTAGCTTTTGGATAGAATGACATCAATTCTGTCTGGAAATACTGGTTCCTTCAGGCTGACTAGAAATTGTGATAGAACTCTAACTGTAAGTTTTTTGATAAAAATAGGACAGTGGCCTAATAATCAGGCCTCAAAACATGAGCTTTAAGAGCTCTGGGTTCTAATGTTAGCACCAGCACTCACTAGCTATTCTGTCTCGGGCAAGTTACTTTATGTCTTGTAACATGTGGTTTAAGCTTCCTCACTTCTTAAAATTGAAGAAAATGCCCCCTTCCTAAGGTTGATATAAGGAATAAATAAACTGCAAATAGAATGCCTCGCATAGAACAAACTACCTTGATAAATTGTAGCTATTAAGATTCTTGTTATTACAGAATACAGCTGGGCCGTGAAATCTTTCAAAATAAGGGATTGAGCAATAAAATAAATGAAATAGGCCACTGGTAATAAAGCAAGTTTACTTAGGTCATTAAGTGATATTTCTAAATCAGCTTTCAGTACTCCTATGTGTGGTTTCAAGAACATGCACCAGATCTATTATTATTAAATAATATTTTGCCCAAAATGGGTTTAAGTAAAAATTATGATTTCATGACTGGGTTGCCAAGCACCACCTAACTATTAATCAGCGTACGTATTCCCACAGTGGCTAATGCAACAAGTCAGGGCAAGAAGAAACTTGTCAAAGGAAAATCTCCACAGTTGCTAAGAACTATAACCCAGCAGGGGCCATGTGTGGTTGAGATCATCTGTTTTTCAGAGAGGGACCTTTGCAGATGTTGGATAATGAGATAACGCCTACCTGGTGGTTATTGTGAACAACCAAATGTCCAAATCCTTCAGCTTCTACCAAACCTCTTGGATCGCTTAAACTCAGGACAAAGACAGAAAGAGCCAGAAATTGCCTTTGTTGTGATAAAAGCACCAAGAATTCCAGGAACAATGATATTCAACAGGAAGGTGCTATGTTTAATTCCAGGAGTGCCTCACAGCCACATATAGTTGAGATTCAGTCCTTGGTGATTTGGTCTGCCCACACCTGAAATTCTAATATGCCTGGGGAATATCAAGGTGAAGTTGAAGATATAACCTTAAAATTAATTCCTCATATTTTATGGTTCTAAGAGTCGTATTTTTGTATGAATTATGTCATTAGATTCTCATGCAATCATTTGAGGGAGAGAGGGCAGGATGTCATTATTCTAATCTTACAAAGGAAGAAAAGGGCTTGCTGTGGTTAAGTGGTTTAGCGAAAGCTCTCGGGTAATTGGAGACAAAACCGGATTAGATCTTCAGTCTTCTGACCTCAAGTGGCCTTCTTTCTGTTTGACCACGCTGGCTTCTGTGTGTGGTGATTTATTGGGATGTCATATGCAAAAAAAGCTCTACATTAATATAGTAGACTTAAAATGTGGAAAATAGTCCTTACGTTAATCTACACTTGCCATTTGCTGCTAACCTTTTGTTTTTCCTAGTATTGTCTGATTTCTTAAGAAGCCAAATGGGTTCTGAAAGCTAATTTTTTTTTTCTTTTTGATTAGGCTCAAACTATGAAAGGTGTGATTTTGAGAACGGGCTCTGTAGTATGACACAGGATCAGAGTCTGCAACCTGGCTGGACAAAGAGAAATGGGATGACTAGTCCTTCACCTCCGTTTTATGATCACAGTGGTGATATGTCTGGTAAATGCTTTGAATTTCTTTTCTTTCTTCTTTTCTTTCCCTTTTTTAAATTTTTGTCAAGTGGTTGATTAGGGGAGTAGAATATTGGGTGAAATTTACATATCAATTATTATGATGTCTAATTTTATGCATTTGTTCACATTTTCAGGATATTTAACGATATAAAATATCACATTAGATTTTCAAAACCGGGTTCCTGAGATCCTCAAGGTCTGTCTAACCAATCCATGGGATTTTCTAGCTATTTCGATTCTTTATGGAAAATGTAAAATTTAATGTGATAATGCTACAGAGGTTAATTCATTAAATTACTTTGCTATTGGCTGTGCTGATTTCGGCTCTATAACACTTGTTTTCTTAGGCTATCTAGAAAGCCCTGATGGACTGCTCAGTAGCCTTTGAGGTGGCTCCAGGGCCAGACATTATTCATTTCTTTTTTTTGATAACTAACAAACTTCACATTCATTCACCATTTTGTACGAGGTGATTAAGAGATTTTAGTGAACAAAAATCAACTGTATGCCTTTCTTCCTCTGATGGGCTTACCCATGATATGAAAAGAGGTAGTATATGACCTGGCATAACTAACTAAAGGCTGGTGTTTTCTTTTTTTTATAAAAGTAGTGCTTCTCTCAAATAAATACAATCATATTTTAAATGTATTTCCCTAGAGATAATTTAAAGCCAGTATTCGGGTCTGAGGTGTTAATCCTTTGGAAATGTTTACGTAAATCCTTATACATGTGGATTAGAATCCTGGCTAATGACTTATAAGCTATATGATCTTGAGCAATTTACTTTTTTAAGCTGTGGTTTTCTCAACTCCGAGGAGGGGAATAATGATTCTTAGTCTACAGGTAGTTGATATAAGAGCTACATGGGATGTTGTTGGTAAAATTTGCCATAAAACATCCAGCATTCAAAAAAAGTTGCGATTTAGTACATTTCTGAATAATTTTGGTGTTCCTGACTTAACTTCTGTATAAGTGAACCGGAGTTTGTTATTTTGCTTGGCTTTGGTGGCAAAAATGCTTTTTAAAAAAGACCTTTTAACAATTGTTAGGGATAAGCCAACTTTCTCCAATCAAGGGACCGACCGGCTTCACAAACAGAACCAATGACTCACTGCAATACATAAAATTTTTATTTCGTATTCAGTTGTGTTAGATGGTGACGATATTGATTCTGGTTCCCAACTTTTAGCCATTGCAATACCTTGTGAATTGTTTGATTCTGTGCATGTCTCCTTTAGAATCTCCCCACTGCTTTTTTCTTCACTTAAAAACGTTTCGCAGCATGCATTTGCTTATCCTAGTCTTCCTCATGGGCAGAATACCTCATATTTTCTTCTTGCACGTGGCTCTTGTTCGAGTCTCCTTGTGGGCCTCCATATCTTCTAGTTAGACAACCGGGATCTCTGTCTTTGTGTTCCTGGCCCACCTTTCCTTCCTTCCTCCCGCTCTTCCCTTGTTCTTTTTTTCTCTTCCTACTCTTTTCTCATGCTGATTTTTTTCATTCAGTCAAGAGAGAAAATGGGGGCAGTTCACCTCAAAATTGCGAGGCTATATAGACAGACACCATTGCAGTGACAACGCTTGGTCTGGGTTGAGAGCGCTAGTCTCAGTTTCCTTATCTGTAAAGTGAGAATAATAAGAAAAGCCTCATAGGAAAAAGGGGCAAAATATCGCCTGGCATAGTTATCGAAGGCTGATGATTTTAATAACAGTGACGTGTCTCTTGTAGCTACAATTAAATGTTAAAATAGGGGTATTTTCGTACATATAATTTTAAATAAGCAAATGTCCTTCCTTTAGATATTAGCTGCTTGAAACGTTTATAGAAAAATAATCTTATTGGAATCTTGTCTTCATTCAAAAATCCTTATTTCATGAGTATTAATAAAATTTTTGATTAGCTTCCTCTTGAAATAATTTGCTAGTGCTCCAAAATAATATATTTCATCATGCAATCAACGCCTTGAGAAGTTTTCAGAGTTAAGTTTGAAAATCTATTAGAACAATTAAAAACATCAGTGTGTCAATATTTGGAGTCTACTAAAGCTCAGGGCAGAGTGATTAAAACATAGTATTGATTTTTAAAAGTATATAGCATCTCATTTAGATAATGGTATCACTACAGAAAATCACATACGTCTTTGCACCAATGGTAAAACTTTATATTTGTAAAAAAGAATTAAATGTGAGTTTTTCTTATAACTTATCAGAACATAGAGTTTTAAATAATTCTAACATTCAGGTGATATTAAAGATGATACATGAGGTTTTTTTTTTTAATGTTTATTTATTTTTGAGAGAGAGGCAAGTGGGGGAGGAGCAGAGAGAGAGGGAGCCACAGAATCCAAAGCAGGCTTCAGGCTCTGAGCTGTAGCACAGAGCCTAATGTGGGGCTTGAACTCATAAACCCTGAGATCATGACCTGAGTCAAGTCCGATGCTTAGCTGACTGAGCCACCTAGATACCTCATGACACGTCAGTCTTTTAAAATGCATAGTTTTCTCTGGATCCTGTGTCTCCTCTCTCTCTCCCTCCACCATCAGGCTCTGTCTCACTCTGTCTCTCAAAAATAGATAAATGTAAAAAAATTTTTTAATGCATACTTTTCTCTATAAAGCTAAAATGTGTAGGTTATCAAAGATCAAAAATAACTTATTTGAGAAGTTAACACTTCCTTTTATATCACAGATTATTTTTATTTGGAGTTATTTAAAATCAAGTTTAAATGGAAATATTAGAGCTCTTGGTATTTTGACCAATTATATTGGATCTAAAATCCGTATACCTCATTATGAAACACACATTATTAAACATCATCCTGTGTTTTAATTTTGTTCTGAGAAAGTGTGATGGTCTTAGCCTGCTGTTCTCTGTGACCACACCTGCAATGACCCATTGCTGGACATATTTTTGATCATATGGGATTTCTGGGAAGCATAGAATAGTTTTGAAAGTTTTGTTTATGCTGTGTTTCTTAATTCATGGCCTTATTAACTCTATTTTGCCAAGTAAGCTATAAGCAGTGTCTACATACCCACTTAGTTTTTATTTGTATGGTTCCCTATCCCAGTTTATTACAGTTATTTTAAGCATTTGAAAAATTTCCTGAAAACCTTACTCTAAATAGCCATATACCCACCACTTAGGTTATACGTCTAAATGTACTGTATTTGTTTTATCAATTATCCATCCATCTGCCGATTCCTTTCTCCATTTATCAATCCATCATTTTTTCAATGCATTCCGAAGAAGTTGCAGGAATCACTTTACCCCAAGTATGCAAGCATGGTATCATCTAGACCCAGGGGTCAACGAAACATGGCCTGTGGGTCATTTTCCTGTTTTTGTAAATAAATTAAGTTTTTATACAGCCTTTTTTAAAGTTTATTTATTTATTTTGAAAGAGAGAGAGAATCCCTAGCAGGCTGTGCACTCTCAGCACGGAGCCTGACTCGGCCTCAAACTCACAAACCGTGAGATCATGACCTGAGCCAAAACCAAGAATCAGTTGCTCAACCGTCTGAGCCATCCAGACACTCCAGAAGAAAGTTTGATCATAATTCAGCCCCTCCTGCTCATTCACAAAGTGCCTGTGGCTGCTTTTGTGCTACAACTTTGGAGTTGAGTGGTTGTGACAGAGACCACAGGGTCCACAAAGCCTAAACTATTCGGCACTTTAAGGAAAAGTGTGTTTATCCTGTGCTAGAATTCAATATTCATTATAGTTCTTTTTTTTTTATTTTGAGGTCGTATTTACATTACATGCAAACACTAGTCATACGTGTACTATTTGATAAGTTCTGACAAGTGCGTTCACCTGTGCAATGTAAGCAGCTAACAAAATGTAGAGCTTTATTGTCACGCCAGAGAGTTCTCTCATATACGTTCCTAGTCAATCCTTGCTCCTGCCCTTCACTCTGAAGATAATTACCGTTTTAATTTCTTCTGCCATGGATTTGTCTTGCCTGTTCTGGAATTTCATATACAATGACTCATAAAGTGTATACACTTTGTGCAAAGCTTTCTTCACTTAGCTTAATGCTTCAGATTCGCTCATGTTGTAGCATGTACCACCAGTTCCTTCCTTTCTAGTGCTACATAGTAGGCACTTGTATGAACTGATGGATTCATCCATTCTCCCACTGAAGGACACATGGGGTTTTTTTTTCTTGTTTTGGAATATGATGAAGAAAACTGCTATAAACATTCCTATATAACTCTTTGTGGCCTTATGTTTTTAAATCTCTTGGGTAAATACCTAGAAGTGAAATGCTGTATTGAGGGTATGTTCAGTCTTATGAGAACGGCCAGAGATTTTTCTAAGGTGGTTCTAATTTGTCTTGATTCAGTAGCTGGTTAAGTTGCTTAGCCTCCAATGGAAAACTCTGTTTAGTTTGGTGTGGGCAGCAGTTCAAATATCAATTTGGTTCTTTGAAACTTCACTAGAAGTGTGCCTTTCCTGCACAGGCATGTTTTAATTTTAGCCAGAGATTTGGGTAGTTTATTCATAGAATACAGGCCACCTCTTTTTCTGGCTCTTTTCTTCTGAGAATTCTTGCCTTTATTCATCATGGGCCTGGCTCTCCTACCTTCCTTTCTTTGATTCTTCCGGCCCAGAAGAGAACAGCCTTTTTATCAGAATTTTAGCCACACACTCCAGCTACAACTGCAGCCTAATCTCAGGCAAAAGCCTGAAGGAATCTAATTTGTTCTGATCCCTTCCACCAAATTTCTGTTCTCATAAAAATATGCCTCTATGGTTTATCTATAAAGCCTCCTGAGGTCTCAGCTGTTAGGTTTTTCTGTAGAAGCGTTCTATTTATCATTGGGTGTCCTCACATCAGCATGTCCTAAATTGTCCCATGCTGCCCTTTGTGAAGGGCACTGAGAACCATAATGGATTTCTGAATACTTAGCAAGCTGCATTATTTAGACAGTGCGTTGTATTGTTTTACTAATAAGAAATAGCAAGAGACAAAAGCTGAAAAGAAAGAATCTCCTATTCACTTCCTAGATCAAGGTTTTGCAGTCTTTTTATAAAGTCTTTATCTCCGAAATCAGTGAAAAAGTAATGTTCACTTGTTCTTTTCTGTATTTATTATTTCCAACACTTTTTATTGAGTGTTTACATTGCTCCACATATTATTATAGGACCTGCAGATATGAGTAAAGAAGAACACAGTTCTTGTCTCGGTGAACTCACAATCTAGGGATGGAAACATAAACCTTATACCTTTCCTAGTCTAGGAATCTGCATATTTTTTCCTTCAAGGACCAGATAGTACATAGTTTTAGATCATACAGTTTATGTCCCAACTACTCAATTCTGCCATTATACTGTGAAAGTGGCCATTGATAATACATAGAGATAAAGCATGGCTGTATTATAATAAAACTTTATTGATGGACTCTGGAGTTTATGAATCATATAATTTTCACATGTCAGAAAATGTTATCTTTTAAACTTTTTCAACCATCTAACCCATGTGAAAACCCTTAGCTCTCAGACTGTGCAAAATCTGGTGGCAAATGGGACATATCTATGAGCTATAGTTTGCTGTCAATAAACATTAGTTGAGCATTTTTGCATTTGATTATATGCACTATTTGAGATGTATGAGTAAAAGATACAGCTCCTCCTTCAAGAACTAACAGATAAGTTATAATCTTAATTTTAGTGGTTAGTGTTCACTTTTCTAGCAAACATAGGTGAGACATGCCTTGATGCATACTCTGATTCTAAGAATCAGCTTTATTATGCTGTTATTTTAAAATTCACCTGAATTTTCAATTAAGGAAGATATTTTATTATAGTAGTTAAACCTGTTCCTTATCATAAAGACACAAATATGATTTGTATTATGGATGGAATTCAGTATCTTTTCCCATTTGTTCCAATTTCAATACTGTAGTTACATCATTTTGAAAGTAAAAAAAATAATTAAACATGAAAAATTTATCTGTTTATGTACATGTATTTATATATGGTGGTGACAATTGTGAATTTCAGTTCAAAAGCTTTTTTTAATCCTAGAGTGTAAGGCATGATAAATGCTGCGAATACTATAAAGACTATTACAATATATGATGCATATGATATGATTTCTTTGGAAAGTATTCTTGAGAATAAAACAATTCGTTATATAATATAGGGGAAATTTGAAAACTGCTGGGATGTTAGTCTGAGCATATTTTTCTGTGGATGTAGGCAGATCCTGACACTGGAAAGAAGGCCATTCCAAATGGAAACTGATGTTATTACTCTTTTTTATTATTATTATTTATTGAGAGAGAGAGAAAGCACAAGTCAGGGAGGGACAGAGAGAGAGGGAGAGAGAGAGAGATAGAGAATCCCAAGTAGGCTCCACTCCCAACAGCACAGAGCCCAGTGCAGGGCTCAAGCCCATGAACCCCAATATCATGACCTGAGCCAAAATCAAGAGTCGGACACCCAACCGACTCAGCCACCCCAGCGCCCCCTGATGTCATCACTTTAAGACAGAACTTGAGAAGGGACTTGAAAGATGAATGCTATTTCAGCGGACAGGGAAGTGAAAGACACGATATTTGCTACTGAAATATCGTACACATAAGGACAGTGTAGAGATGCTGGATGTGCTCAGGCAGTGATATTCAGTCTGTTCTGGCTAGAGGACACTGGCTTTGGAAATGAAGATTAGGCCAAAAGTGTATTTGGGAATGTCAAGAATTATGTCACCCAAAAGTTACTGATTTTGTTCATCAATATTATTGTTTTCCCTCTTTTTCCTCCTCTACCCAACTCCTTCACAGTTGACGGTCTTGTTTCTGCTGTTGGTCAACCAGGCAGCAGAAATGAGAGACGTTGATCGATGTATGACAGTGGCTGAGAAGTTGAGCAAAGAATTTCAAGGGCATACATATTTGGTACTTAATCTGCCTCCAGTAGTAATTTGCAGAGAGCCTTATTTCTTCCACAAGTTCTTTGATTGCCAAGCTAATAATATCAAGGTCCTGGATGTGTGCCTGCGTGTGTATGCATTTTAAATTAGTGAGCTACATGAAGTTTTCAGAGTTCCTGAACAAAATTGGTGTCTATTTTTATTAGATAATATAATATCTGTTTATTTTCTCATTTCTTTTATTTCAAATTCAGAGTAATACATCAGTCAGGTAATCATAGTTGACAACTTAGATGATTCTTTGAATTAACTGATATGACATTGGTGAAATTTTTCCATGTAACATAAGTAGTCAAGCTGTCAAATATTTTTAAGTAAATAATATTATTCCACTGATTGGAACTAAAAATAATACATTCTATAATTTTTCTGTAAAAATACAGAAATTTTTTCCTTTGCATCATTTGTTTTTCTTTTGGTAGGAATTTTGTCTTTACAGGCAGATGGCTTCTTTGTTAAATTTATGTAGGTATATATTCTTCAAATTAATTTAGCCATAAGCAAAAATATATACTCGACAGAAATTCATAAAATCAAATAGTGGTATCTTTGAATAAATATAATACAGATTTCAAAGAATATATCTTTGGAACCACAGGCAAACGCCCAGTAGAATATGATGCTCCCAAATTACGGTGGGCAGGGAATTTCACCAATCAAGCAGTTGGAAGGGACCCAGGGGATTTCGGTTCTTTGAAAATGAAGTCTGGCAACCGTGATGAGTAGATACATTGATTCAATGTGTCCTACAACCGAATTAATCAAGGAAGGATTTACAAGAACTCAGCAAGTTTAGGTTCTGGTCAACCACCTTAAAATGTAGCAAGTGGAAAAGAGAATCAAACTACTGCCTACTTAATTGTGGTAGGCAGAAATTCTAAAGATAGACTCCCCAAGATTCCCATCCCTTGGTTATTCAATCAAAACGAATCTAGGTACTTTTTTGAAAAGACTTTATAGATGTACTATGGTTACTAATTAGCTGCCCTTAAAATAAATTTAATCTGGATGGTTAAGTGAGCCTGGTGTAAACACATGGTTCTTTAGGAACATCCATGCACAAGATCATGTCATCTGCAGGTATAGTTTTACTTTCTGTTTCCATTTTAGATTCCTTTTATTTCATTTCCTTATCTAATTGCCTGCCTAGAAACTCCAGTGAAATACTGAATAGAAGTAGTAACAGATATCCTTATCCTTTTCCTAGCAGGGAGAAGTTTTTCAATCTTTTACAATCATGTATGGTTAGGTGAGGGTTTTTGTGGATGTCATTTGTTAGGTAAAACCAAGGTAATAATGGCCTCACAGAAAGAGTCAAAAAGTCTTCTTTCCTCTTTCAATTTGTGCAAGAGTTTGTGAAGTATTGGTTTTAATTCTTGTTTAAGTATTTTATAGAATTCACCGGGGAATCCTGCCGTGTTTGAGAATTTCTTTGTGGAAAGTTTTTTGATTACTGATTCATTCTCTTTAGTTATAATTTATTCAGATTTTATATTTCTTCTTGAGTCAGTTTTGGTCATGAGTCAGTGTTTGTGTCTTTCTAAGAATTTGTCCGTATCATTTACATTATCTAATTTGTTGGCTTGCAAATGTTGATGATATCATCCTATAGGTTTTTATTTCTATAGAATTGATAGTTCTGACCCGTTTGATCCTTCAGTCAGCAAACTGAATCTTTTTTTTTCTTTCTGATTAGTCAGTCTAGTAAAAGTTTTGTTAATTTTGCTGACCTTTCCAAGAACCAACTTTTTGGTTTAATTGGTTTCTGTTGTTTGTCTCTTTTTTATTTCATTTATCTCTGCTCTAATATTTATTGTTTTCTTCCTCTGCTGGCTTTGAGTTTGGTCTGATCTTCTTTTACTAGCTTTGTAAGGTGGAAGGTTAGGCTGTGTTTAAAAACTTCCTTTTTTTAAGTTTAGTAATTTAGAGCTCCAAATTTATTTCTAAGAACCAATTTAACTGTGTCCCACACATTTGATGCAATGTATTTTCAGTTTTATTTATCTCCAGTATTTTCTTTTTTTAATATATGTATATTTTTAATGTTTGTTTATTTTTGAGAGAGAGACAGAGTATAAGCAGGAGAGGGGCAGAGACACACACACACACACACACACACACACACACACACACACACAGAATCTGAAAGAGGGTCCAGGCTCTGAGCTGTCAGCACAGAGCCCAATGTGGGACTCAAACTCATGAATGGTGAGATCATGACCTGAGCCAAAGATGGATGCTTTACCAACTGAGTCACTCAGGCACTCCTTTAATATTTTTTTAATGTTCATTTATTTTTGAGAGAGAGAGACAGAGCATTAGTAGGAGAGGGGTAGAGAGAGAGACACACAGAATCTGAAGCAGCCTCAAGCTGCTGTCAGCCCAGAGCCTAACGTGGGGCTCAAACTCACCAACTGTGAGATCATGAGCTGAGCTGAAGTTGGATGCTTAACCAAATGAGCCACACAAATGCCCTTTTAATACTTCTTTTTTTTTTTTTTTAATGTTTTTTTATTTATTTCTAGGAGAGAGAATCAGCGTGAGCAGGGGAGGGTCAGAGAGAGAGGGAGTCACAGACTGAAACAGGCTCCAGGCTCTGAGCTGGCAGTCAGCACAGAGCCTGATGCGGGGCTCGAACCCACGAACCGCGAGATCATGACCTAAGCGAAAGTCGGAAAGTCGGACGCTTAACCGACTAAGCCACCCAGGCGCCCCTTAATACTTCTTAATGTTCATTTATTTTTGAGAGAGAGACACAGAGCATAAGCAGGAGAGGAGCAGAGAGAGAGAGAGAGAGAGAGAGAGAGAGAGATGGAGACACAGAATTGAAGCAGGCTCCGGGCTGTGAGCTATCAGCACAGAGCCCGACATGGGGCTCGAACCCAGGAGCTGGGAGACCATAACCCAAGCTGAAGTAGTATGCTTAAGCTACTGAGCCACCCATGTGTCCCTATCTCTCAAGTATTTTCTAATTTCTCTTCTAATTTCTCCTTTGACCCATTAGTCACTAGGAGTATTGTATTTGATTTCCACATATTTGGGATTTTCCCACATTTCTTTCTTCTGTTGACTCAAATGACTCCATTGTGGCTGTAGAACATTACTTTTTTAATTCATATCTTCTTAAATATATTGAGATTTGTTTATCGCTAAAATATGGTCATTCCTGGAGAATATTCTGTGAGCGCCATAGAAGCATATGTATTTTGCTCTTGTTGGATGGAGTGTTCTATATGTCTGTTAGGGCTAAGAGGTGTATTATGTTGCTCAAGTCTTTTATTTCCTTACTGATATTCTAAGTGTTTTATCCAATCTTAAATGTAGGGTACCACAGTCTCCCACTATTATTGTTGAATTGCCTGTTGTCACTTTGTTTTTGTTGACTTTTGTTTCATATACTTTAGGCTCTGTTTTGAGGCGCATGTGTTTGTAATTATTATACTTTCTTCATGGGTTGATTCTTTATCATTATAAATTGTCCTTGTTTGTCTCTAATAGCAAATTTTTGTGTGTGTTTGTTAACACTTTTTTTCCTGTACTTCCAGCTCTTCTTTAGTTATTATTTGTATATTATGGTTTTCATATCCTTTTATTTTCACCCTTTTTGGATAGTTTTATTATTGGATCATATTTTTATACAATGTGCCAACCTTGGAGTTTTGAATGGGGACTTGAACGAATTTACATATAACATAATTGCTGATAATATGGACTTCACACCTGCTGCCTGTTTGTTTTCTGTCTGTCTCATGTCTTTCTTGTTACTCTTTTCCTCCATTACTATTTTCTGTTACATTGATATTTTATAGTGTATCATGTTAATTTACTTTTTTACTATGTACTTTTTGAATTATTTTATTAGTGGCTGCTTAGCAATTACAACAATCTAGGTTTGAGTCATACCAATTTAATTACAACAGTATATTAAGGAGATTTGTCTTATCTATCTCTATTCTCCACACCTTTACTGCCTCAAGTACATCTTTATATATTATGTGTCTATCAACAGTGAATTCTAATTTTTATTTTTATCAATTATAACAACAAATTATAATGATTAGTTTTTGATATTTATAGTTTCTATTTCTTGATGTTCTCGATACTCTATTTTATTGATATTCTCTATTTTGTGAGACATCATTCATATGGTTTCTTTAGTACTTTATACATGGTTTCCATTGGCTCTTTGAAATATTTAAAATAGCTGATTTAAAGTCCTTATTCAGTAGGTCCCTTGCCTTGGCTTCCTCAGAGACATTTTCTATTGATTTTTTTCCTTCTGTATGCGTCATATTTTCTTGCTTCTTTACATTTCTCACAATTTCTTTTGAAGCATGGACATTTAAAACAATATAGCATTGCAAATCTGAAAGTCTGATTTCCTCCTTTCCACAGTTTGCAGTTGTAGTTGTTTGTTTTATTTGTTGTTGTTTTTTAGTTTAGTGACTTTTCTAGATCAATTTTGTAGTCTTTATTTTTGTCACGTGTCGTCATTGCATTCTTTGCATGGTCAGATTAGTGGTCAGTTAATGATTGAAAAGAGAGTTCCGGGGCACCTGGTGGCTCAGGTGGTTAAGCATCTGACTCTTGATTTTGGCTTAGGTCATAATCTCACAGTTTGTGGGACTGAGCCCTAATTGGGATTGTTTCTCTCCCCCTCTCTTCGCCTCCCCTTCTCTCTCTCTCGCTCTTTCACTAACTCTCTCTCTCTCTCTCAAAAATAAATAAATGGTAAAAAGGAAAGAGAAGAAAAAAGAAAAGAAAAAAAAAGGAAAGAAAAGAAAAGTAAGTTCCTTAAATCCCTGAAGTCAATATATCCCCCAGTGTTGTTGAGGGACTTTGTGTACCTGTTGGGGGGCACCTTCAATAAAACTAGGCAGTTCACAACTAAGTCTTAGTTTTAACTTTCTACTTTCATAGAGCCTCAAAGTCAGCCAGAGATGAGAGTGGAGGGCCTTTTCAGGTCTTTCTAGAGCCTGTGCACAGCCCTGTGCATGAACATGTCTCTTTAGATTTGTAGGAAAAATAGGAGCATTTCAAAGCTCCTGTGTGACATCTCATTCCCCAGAGTCTGCTTTAAGTTTTGTGGTTAGATTATTTAAGCCCCCACTATTATTATACACTACCTCAGGCAAACATAAAGTTAACATACTTACCTTGGGTTTCCTCCATTTCCCAAGTTCTAAGTGATTAATAGGAAGGAGTGTGAACAAAAGGAACATAAATCCTACTATGTGTCACAGAGTGACCAACTGGCTCAAATACTTGCTGCAAAGAAGACTTTTTTGCTGGGCAAGGTATTAATGGGGTGAATTTCAGACAGCCTGGTAAGTGGGATCTTTCAGGAAACACAGACATGTCAAATGATGACAATTATTTGTTAATGTGGGTTTGAAAGAGCTCTAATTCTATGCTGCTCATTGCTGTGCCTGCCACACTGGGCTGCTACTTCTCGAAGTTGTTCTGGAGCTGCAAGTGGACAATGGGAATAGGCAAGTTAAAAATACATAAAACTCACTCTTTTTACTGCGATTCCACTATTTCCTCAATAAAAGCTCTCCAGTTTGCTAAGCCTTGCTATGACCTTTTTTTTTTGGCCAGGTTTTTTTTTTTCTATTGCTTTTATAGAGGAGTGACTTTTTAGAGGTCTTCTCATTGGCATTTTGGTTAACATCACCCTCATGTGTATAAGCAAGCTTTATGATCCACTAAAGTGACTCCTCTAGCTCTTTTTCACTGAGGCAGGCTTTAATTGTTATCGCTGTATTCAGTTATAAGTTGCCAGCCTTTTAAAGAGATTACTATTTGAGGACATCCTTTGGGAGATACAGTTTTAGCAAATATTATGTGGTTGTGTTGAGCTTGTTAGCTTTAATGAGCAGGTATGAGACAAACTTATGATTCAATGGAAAGAGAACTTAAGAAATAGAAATTACCAACTTGAAGAAGTTTATATAGAAGACTATCATTTCTTCTCTGTTATCTGAACTCAGCCACATTTCTGTCATAGAAGAACACACTTTTGCCTTTCTAAAAGTTTTGACATTTTAACCTTTGCTTTAGGCCTTGGACTTTGTCATGATGATCCATTCTTGCAGCATGATTTTTGTGGAAATGTTCTTGAGAACCGATATTATCTGACTGTCATAATACTCAATATTTTTAAGTTCCTTTGAGCCAGTTGGTTACTCTGTAACATGCCAATAGGATTTATGTTCCTTCTGCTCACACTCATTCCTATTAATCTCTTAGAACTTGGGAAATGGAAGAAATACAAGGTTGCCTGTCAATAACAGTTGAAGATAGTGACATTGAAAATTCTACCTTATCTTTCCTGAGGATCAAGGCTGGAGAAATTCACTGCCTAAGTTATTGGATTTAGCCCTGCAGACTTGATTTATGGTTTATGTTGCTTCCATGTTTTATATACTTCCTTTTTTTTTTTTTTTTGGTTATTAATCTTGGTTTATGTTGGGATTTTATTCCAACACTTACCCAGCAACTGAGAAAAAAATTTTTTTGAAAGCCCTTTAATATAAATATTTAACGTTATCAATAAAATGATGCTATTGTTATTTTGTCATTTGAATAATTAGCAATTTGCCATGAGATTCTTTGAAATATGTTTTAAAGATATGCTATGCGGTGGTTTTTATAGATGCAGGTATAAAATGGGAATTTATGAATGATATCAACAAACTGAAATGAATATGGTAGAGATTAATAGAAAATTTACAATGGTGACAATTATATTTGCATATATATGTGTGATGTGATTGCTCATAGAGCTATTGTAATGGATGAGGGTGTGTGTGCAGAAAACATTGGATACATTTTTGATTATCAGCTTCTTAAGTCTCTTCTCAGTGGTCAGAGCAGCAGTGGAAGGGGGTGTAAGATGAAAGAGTGGACATATGGGAAAAACTTATGCTGCCAAAAATGTGCTTCTTTCTTTTATTTCCATAGACATGATGAGTAAGGTCCTATGGAAAACATGAGGGAGTTTTCCATAAGATGGTATTTATCCCTGAGGAGCATCTTTGTCTATGAATTAAAGAAATTCTATATTCACACTGCAGGGGCGGAGCAAGGGGAAATTGAGTGTGCATTTCTAAAAATGCTTCCTATGGCCACTAAGTTGGAATTGAAGGTAGAAAATAGATTTTGGTATTGGGTACATTTTGAACACTCCCATGAAAAGAAAGTATATTACTCAATAAATGTCAAAAGGTCTCAAGCTGTTTCTGAATTTCAAACTTTTCTTTTTATGAAAACCTGAAGATGAATGTTTGGAGTTTTTGACCAAATACAGAATAATTTACAATGTGATAGCATGTACCAAATGATGTACTTTATATTTATAAAATGAGCTGCTTAAATGTTTAAATAATTTATTATTTTATTGTAAATGTAAATAAGAGTCAAATCTTATTTTTAAGCCTAAACTCTTTAAAATAAATATAATTAATTTATTTTCTTGATAAATGAAAAATTTCCGTATATCTCATCGATGGTTTTTGTAGGTGAATACTTATAAATAATAATTTAGCGCCTGTTGAATACTATTACCATTTGTATTGCTAGTAATATTATTTTCATAACACTTATATGTAAATAATAATAAAAAATAAATATAATCTCTCATATGACTCATTGATTATTTAGTTGCTTGGCATATGCTTTACCTTATGAAAATGAAGCAAGAGCAAACTTGTAATAATTGTCCACTTGTATCATTTTGACACCAGCGGTTCATCTAAATTATGTTTATATCATTATTCCAGGAAATACATCCTCAGAATGGTTTTCCATTATTGCAGGGACTTCACTTATGCCTCTGGCCATATCTGTAACAATCATTAATGTCATTACTTTCTACTTAATTAGGGTACAATTTTGGAGCAAGTGTAGAGAAGAAGAGGTTTCTTAATTTTACTATCGAGTCTCTCAGTGACATGATAATTAAATTTGATTTTCAATCCAGCTTTAAACTACCACGAGGGGCACCTGGGTGGCTCAGTTGGTTGAGTGTCCAACTTCGGCTCAGGTCATGATCTCACGGTTCTTGGGTTCGAGCCCCGTGTCCATCTCTGTGCTGACAGCTGGCTTGGAGCCTGGAGCCTGTTTTGGATTCTGTGTCTCCCTCTCTCTCTGACCCTCCCCTGCTCATGCTGTCTCTCTCTCTCTCTCAGAAATAATAAAAAAAAAATAAAGTCTAAAATAAATAAAATAAAATAAACTACGATGAAATATGGTGTGCTTGGGTGGCTCAATTGGTTAAGCATCCGACTTTGGCTCATGTCATGATCTCGTGGTTCATGGGTTTGAGCCCCGCGTCAGGTTCTGGGCTGGCAGCTCAGAGACTGGAGCCTGTTTCGAATTCCTTGTCTCCCTCTCTCTCTGCCCCTCCCCCACTCATGCTCTGTCTCTCTCTATCTCAAAAATAAATAAACTATAAAAAAATTTCCTTTTTAAAATAAATAAACTACCATGGAATAAACTCAGTAGCTAGGTTATCATAATCATAAATATCATTTTGTCATTCCTTTTGACAAATAGCAAAATGCCAAGTAGAGTAATAGAACACAGTGGTTCCCTGATTACACACTGTAACCTTGTCAGGCACTATAGGACATTTATGAAAGCCCAGGAAATGTTCTACATTTATTTTATAGCCTTCTAAACACTAACAGTCCACTGGGATAGTCTGTACCGTACTATGTGGGAGAGCATCAGGGTTCTGCATTGTTCGCGGTGGTCCTGGGGAAAGCTGCGACTCTTGGATCCAGTTCTTTCTAGAGAAAATCACAGCAAACGATGAACCCCTTTGGATTTGTCATTGAATGGCCCACTTTGGTGGGCAATCCCAGTATAATGTTTTCCCTGGATACCATCTTTGCAAGGCTATAACTTTCTATGTTATAGGAGATAAACTGGGTTGTGGACTGCAGCCAAGAATAGTGTTATAGGGAGTATAATCACAATGAGCTATTTCTCTGGGTCATATAATGAAGTAAAACTATCAGACCATTTGCAAAAGCAGATGATATGGTTAAATGTTTCATTCTTTAAACAGAAATATATTGACCTAATGTGGATATGGGCCTGATTTTTGCCTGGTGTACTACATAAGTTTACTAAGGATTGCTCTGATTATAACATGCTGACTATTGTTGTTAACAGCCCACTTCCTCTCCTTGGTCGCCAAAGTGGATTCTACTCCCTCAAACTTAAGAAGCAGAGTATTTCTTCCAACAAATACCCGACATGCCTGTCAGGTACTTGAAAACACACAGCGTTTTAAATACTTTTCACATTTGGGCACTTCTGGTTTATAATCGTTTGGACGTTCCTTATTTTTCACAGATTACATTTTACTACTTCTCCAGTCAAGCAAGTGGCAAATTAAGAGCCGGCCTTCAAACTACATGCGGTGGTCCCATGCGGCCTTTATGGCAGAACACAGCTGGGCTTCAGAATCAGTGGGAGAGAAATGTAATAAGGATCCAGAGCAAGCAGAAATTTCAGGTGCGTGCTTTCTAGTTCCTAACTTTATCATGGAAGGAAGAATGATAAAATACAGATGTTTAACAATAGGTGAATTAAAGTAGAATGACCCCTGTCCCAGCTGGTCAAGGACTGAGGGATTTGCCAGGACTTTTGAAGCACCAGAGCCAGTCTTAGGAAATTGTGATGGTCAGTCACCCTAAAAGGCACTTTTTAAAATATTTATTTTATTTTTTTTTTTTTAATGTTTTTTATTTATCTCCAGGAGAGAGAGAGACAGCGTGAGCAGGGGAGGGTCAGAGGGAGGGAGTCACAGACTGAAACAGGCTCCAGGCTCTGAGCTGGCAGTCAGCACAGAGCCCGACGCGGGGCTCGAACCCACGAACCAGAAGATCATGACCTGAGCTGAAGCTGGATGCTTAACCGATAAGCCACCCAGGTGCCCCCCGTAAAAGACACTTTTAAAGGAAGGTTTTAAATAAGTGTATAAAAACTAGAGTTGATACTTATTAACATATATTAATATATCAGTAAAGTATAACTTTCTAATGATATTTCTCTTACTATTCCAACCTTCTCTCTCTTTTCATTTCTTATTCTTAAGAATTACTTATCTTCCAGATATCACTCATGCTTTTGAAAGAACAGGGTTATATTGGGTAATGAGGAAGTGGACTATTTGATTTAAATACTAATTCCGAATGCTGTTGAAGTAGAATAATTGTCATATTCATTTCATGGTTAGACTCAAATTATTCAATACAGCCTTTATTTTCCAAAATAATTTTGAGAATGAAAGCCCAGGCAATCCCATAAAAGACAAACTTATTTATGCAGCCTAATAAAACTTATGTATGGTGGAAATTATAATCTAATGATTATTACCAGAGTTCTTGGTAAAGCATTGCATATTTTTACATTTGGGAGAGCCAAGAAAAATTTCCCATTAAAAACAGGATCAAAGCATTTTATTCTGAATGAATTTGCTTTTTAAACCTGGTTTGCAGGCCAATTTAGCCAACTCGGCTCAAGCAAGTTTCCTTTATCATCTATTATTTGAATAGCATAATAATCAATTTTATAGTTTTGATACAGAGTAGAAAATCATCTGATAGGTGATGGATTTAGCACTTGCTTAAGTATAGGGATCGAATTGGATTGAATTTTAACTTCAGTTATTTTGAGTGGCTAAGAGGAAGGACGGGACAATGAGTAGGAGTTCTGTTACAAAGTTGTATTGTGAGATGTGAGAATGGTACATTTTCTTAATTGATCTGCCATAAATTCACTGTAGTTTGAAATTTCAGGCTTTTATAAACTAAATGGGGATCCAAAGAGGATCCAAGAAAATTACTTAGTAGGTGATTAAATGACACGTAGATGATAAGACTTCAGAGGAACTGTACGGTCAGAAACACAGGTCTGTCATTTGAACTTTGCACTCTATTGAAGTCAAATAGATTTGTGTGTGTTGGGTGGGGGCAGGGTATCTTAAGCCCTCAGGCATTTAAGTCTTCAGGTGAATGACTGATCCTTTTACTTAACAAAGACTCACTTGGGGCACTATGGATGCACCAGGTGGGATTCAGGGAATGTTCCTAGCACAGGTAAAGAAAAGATCTTTTTTTCTCCCAGCTTTATTGAGATATAATTGACATATGTGTAATCTTAAGGTATATAATGTGATGATTTGATAAACCTGTAGTGTGGAATGATTACCACAGTAAAGTTAGTTAACATTTCCATCAACAGTTTTTCATGGAGTAAAAACATTTAAGATCTATTCCCTTAACAACTTTCAAGTATATATATAATACAGTATTATTAGCTATATTGCACCATGCTGCTTATAAGAACTAACTCATTTTATAGTCGTAAGTTTGTAACCTTTGACCAACATTTCCCCATTTCCCACACCATGCAGATCCTGGCAACTAAAAATGACTCGGTTTGGGGGTGCTTGGGTGGCTCAGTCAGTTAAGCATCTGACTCTTGATTTCAGTTCAGGTCATGATCTCAGGGTCATGGGATCAAGCCCCATGTTGGGCTCTACACTGGGCATGGAGCCTGCTTAAGAGTCTCTTTTTCTCCCTCTGCTTCTCTCTCTCTCTCAAAAAAAATTCTGTTTCTATGAATTTGGCTTTTATAGATTCCATATATAAGTGAATGATAGAGTATTTGTCTTTCTCTGGCTTATTTCCCTTAGCATAATACCCTCGAAGTCTAGCCATATTGTCGTAAATGATATGATTTCCTTCTTTTCTTGGCTGACTTATTCCTTTGTGTGTATACACTACATTTTCTTTATCCATTCATCTGTCGATGGATACTCGGGTTGTTTCCATGTCTTGGTTACTGTGAATACTGTTTGAGTAAATATGAGAGTGCAGACATCCCTTTGCAATAGTGATTTCATTTCCGTTGATTACATATACCTAGAAGTGGGACAGGTGGATCATATGGTAGTTCTATTTTTAATTTTTTGAAGAACTTCCATACTGTTTTTTATAAGGGCTGCACCAGTTTACATTCCCACCAACAGCGAACTAGGGTCCCCTTTTCTTCATACCTTTGTAAACACATTATTTCTTGTCGTTTTGGTAACAACCATCCTAAGAGGTATGAAGTATGTGGTTTTGATTTTCATTTCCCTGATGATCAGTGATGTTGAGTATCTTTTCATGTACCCGTTGGGACATTTCTATGTCTTCTTTGGAACGATATCTATCTTTGGAATGATGTTCTCTAATCATTTTATATATGTGTATATGTGTGTGTGCGTGGGGTGTCTTTTCTTTCTTTTCTTTTTTTTTTTCTTGCTTCAAGTTGTATGAGTTTCTTATGTATTTTGGGTATTAACCCCTTATCTGATAAATGGTTTGCAGGGAGAAGATTTTTGGTAGGCATGTGGAAGGCAGACTAGATGTTCCTGGCTTTGAGGGTGTGTGTACAGAATGAGAACTTTGAGTACCAATAATGCATCTAATTTTTTGTGGAGGTTCAGGTGTCATTAACCACTTGAGAAGTTTCTAGTTTATTTCTGAACACTTCTCTTTCTACTCCCCTCTGGCTTTCTGTCTTCTCTCAATAACAACAACAACAACAACAACAACAACAAAAGCAACCAACCAGAGCCAAGAGTGCTTTTGAGGGATCTGAGTCACACTGACTGGATGCTAAAGGATGGACTTGCTGAAGTCCCTTCTGCCTCTATGCCCGCAAACCCCTGAATGACAGAAATGGAATTTTATCTGCATGTGAACCTTGTCAGCATTTACACATCTTTCCCATTTTCGAAACAGAGTGGATGGTGAACGAGTCTTAGCTTACCATTGTCTGTGCCTTTGTATCTTTGTCTCTGACTGAAGGTCAGGGTCTTTACTAGTAAGTAGCTCAACAGAGATCTGGATGTTGGGTAGAGCTGGAACCTGCTGTGTCTTGAGCGTTAAACCTTTTAAAACAACTTCCTTGTTGTTCTCAGTGTTCCATTCCCAAATGGCGCACTGCAGGGGTGGGTGATTAAATATGTGTAGCAGCTAGATATAAAACTTAAAACTCCCCTGTATATCACCTCCAGGGCCATTCAGCTGTAGCTGAGGCAGCGTGGTTATTCACTTGAGTGCTTTAAAATGTAGCAGTGATTGCAGCAAAAGCAGATGCATGTGCAGTATATTAACTTGTTTGCCAAAATACTTTATTGCCGATAGGAAAACCTTGCCTCTACCTTAGAGGCTTTGTAAAACTTAGGAAGCCATATGACTCTCTGGGGATCCTTGGGCTGCAGCAGTCTTTAAGACTGCAGGTATGTTTTAGTTCTCTCCCATCAGCAAGGATGCACAGGTTTGTATGCTTTTGTTTAGCTGAGGCACAGAGATGCGCTGTGTGAGTGGTATTGCCCGACACCCGCCCCTAGCTTGGTCCTGGAAAGCTCTAGCGAGCGGCTAGTTGGAGGGCATTTTGTAATCAGCATCTCCAGACAGTGTCTGCTGCCTCATCAGTTTACAAGCCTCTGAGAATTATTCTGTTTTCTGCAATTTCCCCTCCGTGCTGCCTTCTGGCATTTTTAAAGCCAATCATGCTTCCTTTAGAAATATCCATATAAGAGATTTTAGTTTCAGTTGGAGCCTCACTTTGTAAGGGTTTATGGAAAACAAAAACAAAAACAAAAACAACACTTCTGGGGGCACCTGGGTGGCTCAGTTGGTTAAGTGTCTGATTTCGGCTCAGGTCATGATCTCCTAGTTCGTGCCTTCTTGCCCCTCATGGGGCTCTGTGCTGACAGCTTAGACTCTGGAGTCTGCTTCGGATTCTGTGTCTCTCTTCTGTCCCTCCTCTGCTCATACTCTGTCTCTCTTTCAAGATAAATAAACATTAAAAAAAAAAAACCCTCCTTTGCAAAAGCCTCTGGATATAGCTGTCATGTGGGGGCTTTATCACCTTTATCTGTAAAGTACTGGGTCCATTCCTTAATAAAATCGAAGCACGTTCATTATTGAGGGAATACTGCTACATAAACAAAGAATGGTATTTATGCATTTAGTCGACAAAGATAGCTGCATTGAAGAAAGTTTCAGAAGGTGTTTAAGGAATATTAATATCCAGTATTTCCTGATTACTTACTATGTGTAAGGCACTACGTTTAGTCCTTTGTATATATTGTTTTATTGACACTTCATGGCAGTCCTCTGAATCCGAATTATAATATACCCCACTGTTAACATGAGGATTACGAGCTTTAGAGAGTGCAATAACCTATTAAACCCCATCCAGATTGGATCCCAGTATAGTTTGATTTCATATCTCAATCATTTACTCACTGAACCATGATAATTTTTTTTTATCATATTAAAACATTATAAGGATTTATAAAAGACAGAAAAAAATCTGATTTCTAGATTTGGTCAAATACATTGCTTGTGACTCATTAAGCATTCTTTTGTCTGCTGTGTTGGATAAAACATTATTAAACATTATTCTACCAATTGACTGCTATTGCATTACTAAAATTATAGACTTAAGCAGTTAATTTTGCTATGGCCCTAAAATATTTGCAGAAGCAAAGACTAAACCAGGCTCAACATATAGCAGAAATGTAGTCTCAGATGCAAGTGACACCTTTTCTCATGCTCCTTTTCTTTGTTCCTGAAGAGAGCTTATGTATTCGTTTTATGGGTAGTAAGGAATGAATACTGTATTACTAAGTGTATCCCTGACCATGGCTTTCAAGTTGAATGTTTGGATTCTTAAAGTAAATGAGAAATTACTGCTTGGATTTTAAAAAATACTGCAGCATTTTTCATATGCAATTATCTGCTTGTCAGTTCTCTGATATTCCATTTAGATATGCCAACAAGTACTTAGCAGTGTCCTCATCAGAAACCGTACATTTTATTAACAGACAAAAGAGAAAGTATTCATAAAAATAAATAGAAATCATTAACTTAAAAAAATTCTACTCTCAAACTTAAATAAGAATCTGAGGTATTTTACCTTGTAATTCAAGAATATTGGGGCACTTGGGTGGCTTAGTTGGTTAAGCATCCAACTATGGCTCAGGTCATGATCTCATGGTTTGTGAGTTCAAGCCCTGCATTGGATGAGCTTGAGCCTCGCTCTCAGCTCCACGGTCTCTTCCTCTCTTTCTGCACCTCATGGGATTCTCAATCTCTCTCTCTCTCTCTCTCTCTCTGCCCCTCCCTTGCTCACTTGTGCACATACTCTCTCTCTCTCTCTCCAAAAAAAAAAAAAAAAAAAAGGACATTTACTATGTGAACACATGATGGTAAAAAATTACTGTCATCTTTTTGTGTTTCGCATGTTCAAAAAATTACATTGAATGTACACTACTAATTAAGAAACGTCTAATACAATAAATATAAGAGTTTCTGTTCATGTAGTTACTAGTGGTGTCCAAGTGAGTTTGTATCTATTATTTGGGTCTGTCAAATTTCATCAGAGATTTAAATCAAGTGGCTTGTGTGCTGACCTCCTGCCTTCCTCAGAGCCCATCTTTGCTTAAAATGTTTGAGGTGAAAGCAGTTTGTCTCTTATTTACCCTTGGATCAGCGCAGCTCATACTTGACTTTGTGATGTTGCCCAACTTCTAACTTTATTGTCTGTGTTATGTTATCTGCTTGTTTGCTACTCTTTGCTTGATTTCCCCTAACACAGTTAAAATGAGGTAGATGTTTGGGAACACTTACTTACCAAAGTTTTGAGGGAAAACAAGGAATGCTAGGTGTCACTTTTCTTAGAAATACAACTATCATACACAAACATGGCTTCTGACCACAGATCTCGCTTTAAAAAAAAAATGATCTTGCGGTTCCACTTTCCTGAGCTAGTTCAACACATCCTTTTCAGGATCCCAACCAAAAATCTCTGGAACATCTTTCTGTTTAAATAGATTTACCTAGAGTATCAAGTTATGCCTGATAGGTCTTATGTTTTATAGCTACGCAGACCCAGTGGTGAAGTTCCCTACATTTAGAGAAATAGTGTTCTCCCTAAGACAAAACATTTCCTCTTGCTGCAACAGTGGGCTCAAATGGCAGCCAGTTTTCACTCTAACTTTCCTTAAGTTAGACTGAGTTAACATATGATTTAATTGAATCAAACAAATATACATATTCCAAACTGAGGGAGGGAATTGAAGGTGAGAAGGTAACTTAAAAACCTTTCCATTAGATCAGGTGTGAAGATACAGGAGTAGAAGTAGGGACAGAAAGAAGAGAGGGCTTAACAGGTCTTGATGGACTGGAGATGTAGCTGGAAGAGAAAGTGATTCTGTAAGTCGCTTTGGAATTTTGAACATTGGAAAGTGGCAGTCTTCCGGTGCCTTTGTCAGAGAAGAGGAGTCAGGGGACAGGGGAAAACATTCCAGTTTGAGGGGAAAACATTATGATTTGGAAGTGACTTAGTGTCGTCTGGTGAAAATGTCCAGCAGGCTTTGGAGATATGGACAGAGAGTTCAGGAGGGAGGTTGACATTTATAACATAAATTTGTGTTTTATGCGCCTGGGTGACTGTTGAAACCCTGAAGATCAATGGGCTTGTGGGAAGAGTGTGGAGAAAGAAGAAAGAAGCTGGTGGTTAGTTAACTTTTATGTTTGCTTCTCTCTTTAAATATGGCTACCACAGGTGTGTTTCTAGTTTGGCAAGAACAAGGGAATGTATTTAATGGGAAAAGGCTTTTAAGAGGGATAAAATGTTAATCCGTAGAGAATAGAGTTTTTTAATCTATAAACACACTATTCATGTAATAGATTAAATACTTTAATAACTCTGTGTTACAATAATAGCTAACATTTAATGTGAACTATATACCAAGGGCTGATATACATGTAATAACCCATTTATCCTTGAGTAAATCTTGTCATCTAGGTAATAACTTATTATTTTTTATCAGTAACTTTATACAAAGAAGAAAAGTGAGGTACAGAGAAGTTAAATGACTTCTCCAAAGTCCTATTACTATTAAGTGGTATAGTTGGGATCCGAACCCAATTAGTCTGGTTCCAAATACATACTTTAATCACCGTGCTCTACTACCCTCACATAAAGCCATTCCTATATAACAGTCTTTCCCCCACCCCCCAAACAGCTTTTTATTAAACAGCAGAACAGAATTGCAACATGATTTTAAATGTTTGTAAATTAGGTCACAAAAGGATGCAAAATGTTTGCAGTATAACTCTTAGATTCACAAAACTACCTAGTCATCCATCGAAACCTTACACCAATACCAACATAAGATTATTCCATGATGATGAGTAGCCCAGGGACACCTGGGTGGCTCAGTCAGTGAGGCATCTGACTCTTGGTTTCGGGTCAGGTCATGATCTCACAGTTCATGGGTTTGAGCCCCACATCGGCCTCTGTGCTGAAAGCTACAGAGCCTGCTTAGGATTCTCCCTCTCCCTCTCTCTCTGCTCCTACCCTTACACCCACATCTCTCTCAAAACAAATAAATAAAGATTAAAAACAAAGAGTAGCCCCAGTATAATGACCAAAACCATATTAGCATCAGCAATAATGTTCAAGCATTAAGTAGGAAAAGAGACCTACTAATTTTCTTACCAAATGGATTCTACAAACTAAATCTTTAGAAACTGCCAAAGAATGACAAAAACTGCCAACCGAGGAGTTGGGTTTACAGACAATTCTGGAAGTAGTGTACTGAGAAAGTATCAATTAGTATGCATGCAAAACTCTCCCATTTTACTCATGACTCTGATACTAAGGTATTCTAAAGGGATTTTGAAACATTGATCTGCCTGGGTGCTACAAATAAACCTTGAGATTGAACTCTTGTAACTATTATCTTCTAGATCTGGTATAAGGTTAGTCACACTTAATCCCCTTGCATATGTGTACTCCCCCCAAATCTAGTCTCTAGCAGAGGGTACACACATCTGAAATGAAAACATGTGGAGCTGGTTCCTACTGTTTGCTGAGTACTTTTCTCATCCTATTTCTTCTATTTTTGGTCAAAATTTTCTATTTCAAATGCATAACCAGCGTTCAACTTGTCAGATGCCAAGTGGGTGATTTTGCCTACACAACAATCTTTGATAGGCCTTTTCCAACATAGTCCTGCTTTACAAGTAGTCATGTTGTTATTCTGTTTTATGTGAAGAAAATTTGACTTTCTAGGGCTATGTGTTGATACATTACTCAATACGTTGTGGATATTTCACGTCACATTTTTATTTTTATTTTATTTTATTTGTTTAAATGTTTATTTTTGAGAGAGAGAGAGCACATGGGAGGGGCAGAGAGAGAGAGAGGGAAATACAGAATCTGAAGCAGGCTCCAGGCTCTCAGCTGCTAGCACAGAGCCTGATGTGAGGCTCAAACTCACAAACCGTGAGTTTATGACCTGAGCCGAAGTCAGAGGCTTAATTGAATGGGCCACCCAGGCGTCCCCACATCATATTTTTAATAGTCTAGTACATCTGGTTTGAAAAGAAATATATCAGTACATCTTGTTATATAGGAAAGGAAAGAGAATGAAACACAGCAAAATGATCTGCTAGGGTCTACTATATTCAGACTAATGGATGAGCTAAAAAGAAGTGCTGAGATTTTGAAATAATAAGATGTTTATGTATAAACAAGGCTGAACAATGCCCACAAGTTTAATGCATCCATGAGTTAAACCTTGGACGTCATTGGTATTCATTAGTGAGGTTGGGATAAAACTTTCCCACCCTACACACCAATTTTCAATTGATTTAAGTAAGTAGGAAATTGGAGAGTTGTTTCTTTCTAAGTTCTCAGGTATATTATACCAGAATATTTCTTTTCTTAAATTTTTTAATGTTTTATTTATTTCTGAGAGAGAGAGAGAGAGAAATACCAGAATATTTCTTCTTGGTACATATATGGGCTGGCTTCACATCCCAATATCACATTCACTCATTTTAATAATAAGTCACTGAACAAACATCTCTAGTCACTGTCCCAAGTTTTGTTTAGATAATGGCAGAAAACACACAGGAGGATATAGCACAAGGACATCCAGCACAAGGAGCAAAGAACCAGAATTGGAAATGGGGCACAGTTTGCAAAATGTAAAGAACCAGAGATCAAGAGGCAGCTGGGCCGAAGAGCTGGTAGATACTAAATAGTATGGAACACAGATGAACCAAACAGATGATTAGACAACAAAAACCAGATGAATACTGCTTCATTTCACAACAGGTTACATAACCTGTGCTAGACATTTGAGATCGAGAGATGACTATATTTCCTTGCCCTTGAGAGTGTATGCTTAGGTCTCTTTCCACTTGGAATTGGGATGGTCCCTAAACTGCTTCTAGGAAGCAATATATTTTTTTATTGGTAGGCTCTGTGCTATAAGACTGTGAGACAGTGATGTCCCTTGCTTTGTGCTTTTGTCTTGTTTTTCTTGTGCAGGTTGTTTTTCAAGGTCAAATAATTTCAACTCCTGAACAAGATGAAGTCATAGCTCTTGATGATATATCTTTCAGTTCAGGCTGCTTGCCTGCAAATGGTAAGAACTTTCTCATTTTGATCCTTGTTATGTATATAAACTCAGTGCAATTTAAACATTGTGTAAACATTGTGTAATGACTTTCATCTGCTCTTTCTTTCCTTTTTTTTTTTTTTTTGGCCTGATGTTTTAAAGTGGGCTATTTTACATTGCATAATAATGTCTAGGTTTATGCTAGAAGTGAAAATGGGCTATTTTCCCACTGACTCTGATGCCATAGAGAGCTAAAGGGATAATTTAGTCTCAGATCTGAAACTTTGTAGCATTGTTTACACTGGCTAGTTAAATCTCACCAAGAGAACTTCCTGCCTTCTAGGAGCCTATGTGAAAACTGGCCACCATAGGCTTGAAACTGTCTTTTTGGGGAATTGATTTGACTTTTCCACCAAAAGACAAATGAAGAGAGATATTGTCTATTTTCTATAGTCTATTTTCTATTGAGGCTGAAACAACTCCATCAATAAGCCATGTATAGCAGGTCTGAAAAATGATCCATATTGGCCACTTGATTGTATTAAGTGAATAATATTCAATTTACCATGCACATTGTTCTCAATAGAAGAGTTTAATGTTAAAATTATCAACTGGTCAGGATAAGATTAATTTAGTCTAATAATCAAGTAAGAATCATATATATATGATTGCAGATACTTGATAGATTTTCTTCTTTTTTAAATGTTATTATACTGTAGTATGGTATAGCATAATAAAGATAGCTTTTTTTGTAGAGAGGATTTTAAGTTCTAATTTGGTACAAAGATATGGTAGTTCTGGTAAATTATATTTCAAGAGCAGAAGAGTTGAGTCGATCTACCTAAAGGAGACCAAGGAACCTTGATAAAGGATATCTGTATTATGCTTGGATTTTCTTATCATACCACTTCTGCTGGTATGATAAGAGTGTTTATAGGAATGTGTCTCTTGCTACTTGGACCATGGTAGAGTTTTATAGGACCTGATGACAGCTCTTTCCACATTGGAACACATAAAGATTTCTTTTATCTTTAAATTATCAGTTCTTGGTCTATATTAGGTAAGAAATCACTATATGATAAGTTGAAATACAGATACATTGAAATGCAGAACTTGAAGGGAGCAGACTGTAACTTCCACCTGTTCCTAGAAGTAAATAATTGAAGTATGAATCTTAATGTCTTTTCACCAACAGAAGATAACGTTTATTGGATTTATCAGAGGGGCAGCAACGTATCTCTATAGCATACACTGTTGACTGCAAGCAACACAGACTCAGCTATTGACTGCTCTACCATCCAGTCCCCCTAATGCTCTCTCTTCTGTTACCCTGCATGGTGTTCCTGGGTCCAGAGCACGGCCAGCTCACGCTTGATTTTTGATGAGGCAGCTAGTCCCTAACCGTGATCATTTCAGCAGTATCTTTATATATCCCATTTTTATAGTTTCTGCAGAAACTGAGGTCTGGAAAACTAAATGATCCCCAACTAGTCCTCTTTATTGCTCAGTCTAGCTTAATCACCCCAAAAGAAAATAAGGAATGAGATCAGCCCTTGGCCTGACTTTCCTCATTGTAAGGAAGATTAGGAACTGGCTGCTGCTATTGAAGCTTTGTTTGCACTACAAATGTACACCGGAGCAGGCTGGGGTTGTGCCTGGGCCTTGACATCGCCTGTTATAGGAATCTGCTATCATTTCAGATATGACCTTTCTCTCCATCTCTGGACCTGGGAACCAAAGCCATTTCCTTAATTACCTGTGATCCATATACTAGGACAAAGGCCAATGTAGATGGGCCATGATAAATATTCAGAAGACAAATGCCAGATTTTTAGTAAGCACTTAAAAGAGCCCTATGCAATCACTCTGATGCTCACTCTCAGGCGTGAGGACATCAGCAAGTTGGGCATCCAATGAAAGGTTGTGTCCAAATAGAAAAATATTGGTGTCTGCAATTTCTAAGACAATAGTTCCAGATAATATTATAACCATATTGTTTTTGAGGTGGTGCGGAAATAAAATTTACTGAAGATGAGGCATGAATTTTAAAGCTACATTATTGGCCAGGCTTTTCACATGGATATTCAATTTATACAACATCACTAGGTTTGGGGCTAGAGAAGATTTTGAAATCCCAAACCGAAGTCATCATGAATATGGATGCATGGACCTAGATCTAGGGAAGGAAGTTGTATGTTATGAGCTAAGATATTTCTACATGTGGAAGAACAAATGAATAGACATTGGGGATTTAGAAGAGTGGCAACTTTAATTGTAGGCCTTATGTTTTATGGGGCATTGGGAAAGGGTACCATCCCTTCGGAGAATTTAGTCTGTTTTTAGAAAAAGCCAGTATAGTGATCTCGCGGCTTGTGGGTTCAAGCCCCACGTCAGGCTCTGTGCTGATAGCTCAGAGCCTGGAACCTGCTTCTGATTCTGTGTCTTCCTCTCTCTCTCTGCCCCTCCCCGACTTACAGTATGTCTCTCTCTCTCAAAAAAAAAAAAAAAAAAAAAGACATTGAAATAATTAAAAGAAAGAGTAAAAGCTAGTATTCATTCAGGTAAGATCCCACAGTATGTTCTTTTTTAAAAAAAATTTTTATGTTTATTTATTTTTGAGAGTAAGACAGAGTGTGAGCAGAGGAGGGGCAGAGAGAAGGAGACACAGACTATGAAATAGGCTCCAGGCTCTGAGTTGTCAACGCAGAGTCTAACATGGGGCTAGAACCTACAGACCGCGAGATCATGACCTGAGAGGAAGTCGGACACATAACCGACTGAGCCACCCAGGTTGCCCCCGAAGTATGTTCTTTGAAGGTGAGGGTGCAAGGAGTTTTATTTTTTATTCTTCAAATAGAATGAGGGTTGGCGGCACATTTAAACTTTTGGGAGGAAAACACAGCAGCATGAAGACTAATAATGGAGAAAAAGAATAAAGTGTCATGGAATAGGATTAGCACTTGGATGGAGTTGCATTTTGTAAATGGTAGGAATGTGAGCTATGATAAAATTATGTAACATTAAATTTGCAAATGATGCTCTCCAGTCAAGTTCAGATGCTATCATGATAGGCTAACCCTAGTCCATCCCCATAATCGCAAAGAGGAGTGATTGATTCTGGGCTTTACTCCAGACCTGCTAGATGGGAATCACTGAGGATAAGGCCTACTTTAAATCAGGTGCTCAGGACACTTTTTGCAGACAGTTTAAGGACCAAAGTAGCATTTGTCTACCACGCAGCCTGGTCTCTGGATTGCTGCACTTGTGGTGACTGCCCTGAGACAGAGTTCTGGCTGCCTAGAATCTGTCATTTCAGGGTCACGTGGGCCCAATGGTGATGATCAGGGTGCATCTGAGACATGCTGGCACAAGTCCACTCAACGTCTTCCCCACATCGCAGTCAGAAATCTTACCCCAGTGGGGAGTGGAGTTAGGAATGCACGTGGATGCAAGAAAAGAGACAAAGTTTCTTAGGTGGCTTAGAAAAAGAAGAGATGGACAGTTACGGCATAGATTTTTCAACTTGAATACTATTAAAGTCAAGGACTAAGGGATTTCCTTGGTATTTGCTTCATGCTTGCTACCTTATGTTCTTATGGTGACTGTTGAGACTCTATACATCTCCCATCCAAGGTAACAGGGAGGCAGAAATGGGAAAGAGCAATGTTTTTGGCCATGCCATTGGCTAGATGATTGTCATGTGGGTAACCTTAGTTGATAGGGAGACTAATAAAATTGAGTATTTGGATTCAGCCTCTGTAATAGAGGCAGACAAGGAGAACAGGTTTAGGAGCTGAGTGAGCAAACATATTTTCTAAAGAAACTCAACATCAGCATACTTAGAAGTGCATTCCAGTTTTCTTTCAAAATCTCTTCCCTTGCCTAAATTTCCCTCTTAAGATTAAGTAGCCTAGGGGTCATTCTTCTTAAATCATTCTCCCCTTTTCTTCCCCCTGTATTAATTTGGTCAAAAAAGAACATTGAGGGCACATCCTTATATTTTTCATTTTCTTTTTTTTTTTTTTTTTTAATTTTTTTAATACTTTATTTATTTCTAGGAGAGAGAGAGAGAGACAGTGTGAGCAGGGGAGGGTCAGAGAGAGAGGGAGTCACAGACTCCAAAACAGGCTCCAGGCTCTGAGCTGGCAGTCAGCACAGAGCCCGACGCGGGGCTCGAACCCACTCACCGCGAGATCATGACCTAAGTGAAAGTCGGACGCTTAACCGACTAAGCCACCCAGGCGCCCCCTTATATTTTTCAAATTGTCTGCTCTTATTTATCATTTTCGTGTATCCAACCATGATTTCATTTAAGTGCATATTTTTTTTTCTGCTGGATTTTAAAAACTTCTGGTTTTGATCTACTCTACTATCCAGTATCATCTACTGTTCACCAGATTATACTTTCTAACATTCAATATGACAAATCTCTACTTTGTTAAAATCTGTCAGTAACTCTTATTGCCTCCTGGATAGAATTCAAATTTCTAATGAATTCTCACAAATTCACATTTTCAAGCTCGCCATGACCCTGCACTTGCACACCAGTCCAACTTCCTCCTTTATAGTCCTCTGAGAACCCAACTATTTGGGAATTCAAATGCATTATTCTTCTTTCCTCTGAGCTATATGTGCTCCATTTCACAGAACACAGATTTAAATAGAATATCATGGGACTAATTTTTTTTAGCAATACTTATATGTATGCTAAGAATATATGTGATTTTTCAGTTTCTGTTCTAACATCAGAAATGAAGGTATCTCCTCAAGCTATTTAATGTGATTTTATCTGGGACATAATCTGGACCAAGAATTTCCTGTATTTTAGTGAAAACACAGATGTTTTTGTCATTTTACATCAGAAATATAGTACTTAGGAAGCAGTAATAGTTGGAAATGAGTGCTCTAATGTAGCTATCTTTTGATAGATCATTTTGGCTTATAAAAATGTTTCTGTTAAAGATAGTAAGGTATACTGACAAGACTCCTTTATTTTTTATGTCTTCAAACTATTGTGCTTTCAAGGTTTTGTTCTGAGTTTTTTAAAATGAGGGAGCAATTCAATGAACCATGCCTTTTATTTTCCGGATTCTGGTGCTTTGACATATGTGGGCCTTGCTGACCCTGGAGAGATTGTCTCTTCCAAGGTTAGCCAATTCCTAGAGCTACAAAAACCAGCTCGCCCTACAGTGTACTTTTCAAATACCTAGCAATCCATTCAGAGCCTACATTCCCAACCACCTCTTTGGGCTCTCATACTCTGGGCACATTGCACCTGCCATAATCACCCCAGGGTTACTGTGTTAGTATCGTACGGTTGCCATAACAAAGTACCTCCAACTAGGTGGTTTAAGCAACAGAAATATATTTTCTCATGACTCTGGAGGTCCAAAATCAGGATGTCAACAAGTTTGATTTCTTTTGAGTCTTACCTCCTTATCTTGTGGATGGCAATCTTCTCCCTGTTTTCACATGGTCTTCCTTGTGTGTGTATCTGTCTCTTAAACTCACCTTATAAGGACCCCAGCCATATTTAATTAAGGCCCACCCACTTGACCTCATTTTCTGTTAGTTACCCCTTTACAGACCCTGTCTCCAAGTATGGTCACATAATGAGGTAGTAGAGTTTGGACTTCAACATATGAATTGGTGGGTCATGGGAGATGATTCATCCTGTAATATAAAGATACCAGACAATAAAGGACAGTCCCTTGGCCATCGAGCACCCTAAAATTATTCCCACCGGCCAACTCTAAGCCTACATTCCCTACCTCACTGGTTCTTTACCGCAGAAACCACCATAAAGGCTCTGGCCCATATTTTCCCTCTCTCCCTATGCCTTCTGACCAAACCTAGTGCTTTCCCATGACTTCCCCCAACCCCCAACTCATTGCATGCTGCATGGGCATGTCAGCAAAACAAACTATCTTTTCTTTTTTTTTTTTTTTTAATTTTTTTTTTTTTTTTTTTTTTTTTTTTTTTTTTTTTTTTCTAGGAGAGAGAGAGAGAGACAGTGTGAGCAGGGGAGGGTCAGAGAGAGAGGGAGTCACAGAATGAAACAGGCTCCAGGCTCTGAGCAGGCAGTCAGCACAGAGCCCGACGCGGGGCTCGAACCCACGAACCGCGAGATCATGACCTAAGTGAAAGTCGGACACTTAACTGACTAAGCCACCCAGGCGCCCCAACAAACTATCTTTTCAATGGCAGTTATCTTCTGATGCATTGGGGTTTACATTCCTAAATAATAATAAAAGCTATATTTTGAAGTTTGCATGTTAGAATCAGTGGGAGGGGGAATTAATAACTGCTCACATGTAAGAATCACTTACTGCTTTAGTAATGAACTAAATTATAGCAGTGCTGAGGGTTTCAATGTAGCATAGAAGCATTCCATTAATGGCAGGTCAGATAGTTTGTTTTTTCAACTCTGCCTTAACATTCGCTTCCTGCTTGTGCAGAGCCTCAAGGTCACCCACACATGAGAGAATAGAGTCTTCAAGGGTCTTTCTTGGATATGTGCATAAACTTGCACTTTCTCTATATATCCTGGGGTGGGACAGAGCTTTTCAAAGCCCCCTTTGGACATCTCATCCCATGGCTTTTTGCTTTAAGTTTTTTGGTCAGCTCCTTGTTTGTCAGAGACAGTTTGCAACAGCTGTCTCCAGGTAGAGATGGTATCAACTAATTGCCTCTGGGAAAAGGCTCTTTTTGCCGAGTGAGCTCAGAATCAGGTCAAATAAAGCCAAAATAAAGCTGCCGGGCTGCTGGTTTTCATGGCCATCACAATTCCAAGGATTTCTCAACAAACCAGAAACATTGAAATAAAAACCATGCCCACACACATCATAATCAAACTTCTGAGAATCAACAGTAAAGAAAAATATGTAAGAGTGAACAAAGGTAAATAACACATGCCATTCAGGGACATATTAATGCTGTTATTATTGTCTTTATTGATACTGTTTGTTTGCTCAGTGAATGTTATGAGCCGAATTGTGTCCATCTTCCAAAATTCATATATTGAAATCCTAACTCCCAGTACCTTAGAATGCAAATGTATTTGTAGATGGGGCCTTTAAAGAGGTAAATTAAGTTAAAGTGGGGTCATATGGGTGGGCCCTAATCCAAAATGACCAGTGTCCTTTTAAGAAGGAGAGAGTCAAACAAACACACAGAAGGAAGGCCACATGAAAGCACAGGGAGAAGATGGCCATCTGCAAGGCCAAGGGAGTGGCCCTCAGAAGCATCCAACCTTGCTGACACCTTGATATTGGACTTCTAGCTTCCAAAATTGAGAAATTCATAGAAGTAAACATAGGTAGTAAAGTCTTTGACACTGGCCTTTGCAGTGTTTTTCTAGATATGTCTTCTCAGGCAAGGGAAGCAAAAACAAAAATAAATTACTTGGGCTACACAAAAATAAAAAGCTTTTACTCACTGAAGGAGACCATAAACTAAATAAAAAAGGCAACCTAATGAGTAGAAGAAGATATTTGCAGATAGTATATTCAATAAAGGGTTAATAGTAAAATATGTAAAGAACTTATACAACTCAAGACTAAAAAAAGACAATAAACCAATTAATAAATGGCCAGAGGACCTGAATAGACATTTTTCTAAAGAAGACATACAGATGGCCAACTGACATGAAAAATGTTCAAGATCACTAATCATCCAGGAAATGTAAATCAAAAATTGTAGTGAAATATCATTTACACCTGTCAGAATGGCTAAAATCCAAAATGACAAGAAATAACAAGTATTGATGAAAACATGGAGAAAAAGGAACTCTCATATGCTGCTGGTGGAAACATAAATTGGTGCAGTCATTGTGGAAAACAGTATGGGGATTCCTCAAAATATTAAAAATAGAAGTACCATATAATCCAGTAATTCCACTACTGGGTATTTACCCAAAGTAAACAAAAACAGTAATTAGAAAAGCTCTATGCACCTCTATGTTTATGGCAGCATTATTTACAAAGCCAAGATATGGAGGCAACCTGTGTCCATCAATAAATTGA
The DNA here is from genome assembly GCF_003009895.1 of Hyaena hyaena. Taxonomy (NCBI): domain Eukaryota; kingdom Metazoa; phylum Chordata; class Mammalia; order Carnivora; family Hyaenidae; genus Hyaena; species Hyaena hyaena. The sequence goes on from NW_024081286.1 coordinate 360,143, forward strand.
TAAAGATTATATATATATGAATATTATGCAGCTATGACAAAAGATGGTATAACAAAGGATAAGATCTTGCTATTTGTGACAACATGGATGGACTAGGAGGTATTATGCTAATTGAAATAAATCAGACAGAGAAAGATAAATACCATATAATTTCACTTATATGTGGAATCTAAGCAAAATAAACAAACGAACAAGCAGAAAACATAAAGTGTCCATAAATACAGAGAACAAACTGATGGGTGTTTGAGGGATGGAAGGATGGGTAAAATGGGTGAAGAGGAGTGGCAGATACAGGCTTCCATTATAGAATGAATAAATCATGAAGTTAAAAAGTACATAGGGAATACAGTCCATTGTATTTTTGTAGAGTTGTATGGTGATAGATGGCAGCTACACTTGTGAGCATTAATACAGAGAAATGTTGAATTTCTCAAAACTACACTCAAAACTAATGTAACATCATGTGTCAACTACACTTTAAAAAAAATTAACAGTTTTTTCATTTTTGAGGGAGAGAGAGGGTACAAGTTGGGTGGGGGCAGAGAGAGAGGGAGCCACAGAATCCAAAGCAGACTCCAGGCTCTGAGTCAGCAGAGAGGCTGACGTGGGGCTCAAACCCATGAGCCGTGAGATCATGACCTGAGCTGAAATCAGTTGCTTAACCGATGAAGCCACCCAGGTGTCCCTCAACTACACTTTTTAAAAAAGAATAAATGAACAATTAAAAAAAACTAAAGGGATTAAAAGAGATAAACAATGTAATTAAAAGGAGGGTGGAAGGCAGCTATGCTCACCACTATACCACCAACACCCACTGCTAGTTAAAAGGAGGGTGGAATGGCTATATTAATGTCCAACAAAATGTGCTTCAGAGCATGGAAAATTAATAGGCATAAAGAGGAATAGTATATAATGATAAAAGTGTAAATTCAATAAGACAGAACACCTAAGTATGTATATACCTAAAAACAGTACTCCAAAATACATGAAGCAAAACTGTTAGAACTAAAAGAAGAAATAGACAAACCTACAATTATACAAGGAGACTTGCATACACATCTCTCAGTAATCAACAGAAAAAGTATACAAAAAAATCAGCAAGAATTTGCAAAATCTGTGGGGAAGAAACCCCAGCATTTCTGTGGATCCACGAAAGGCCCCATATAGCCAAGGCAATTCTGAGAAAGAAGAGCAAAGCAGTATACTTCCTGATTTTAAATTATACTACAAAAGTATACTAATTAAAACAGTTTTGTACTGGCATAAAAAATAACACATAGATCAATGAAACAGAATAGAAAACCCAGAAATAAAACACTGCATATAGATCAACTAATATTTGATAGGGAGTCCTGAATACTTAATAGAGAAGGATAGTCTCTTCAATAAATGATGTTGGGAAAATTGGACCCTTATACCACTTGTGAAAATTAACCATAAAATGATTAAAGACTTATACATAAGAACTGAAACCATAAACCTCTTCGAAGAAAGAGTGGGAGAAAAATTCTAGGACATTAATCTGGCAACATCTTTTTTTTTTTTTAGTATGTGACACCGAAAACACAAGCAACAAAAGACAGAATCAACCAGTGGGACTAGACATCAAACTAAAAAGCTTCTGCACAGCAAAAGAGACAAACAAGAAACAAAATGAAAAGGCAATCTATGGAAAGGCAGAAAATTATCTACCTACTTGATAACTGACATTTTTAAAATGTAATCTAAGGGGCGCCTGGGTGGCTCAGTTGGTTAGGCGTCCGACTTCGGCTCGGGTCATGATCTCGCGGTTTGTGGGTTCGAGCCCCACATTGGGCTCTGTGCTGACAGCTCAGAGACTGGAGCCTGTTTCAGATTCTGTGTCTCCCTCTCTCTCTGACCCTCTCCTTGCTCACGCTGTCTCTCTCTCTCTCTCTCAGAAATAAATAAAACATTAAAATAAAATAAATAAAAAGTAATTTAAAACTCTAGCAGGATACTTCTTCTTTTAAGTGCATGTGGAACATTCACTAATAAACTAAGACTATAGCCTGGGCCCAGTGGCGAGACTACAAGGAGGCAAGGGAGATACTCCCCCAGATGCAGAATTTAAGAGGATGCTAAAAACTTGTTATGGACCAGATTGTGACCCCCTCCAAATTTCATGTGTTGAAACTCTGATCCCCAGTGTGGCTATATCAGTGATAGTGTCTTAGGTAATTAAGATTAAATTAAATCATAACGGTGGGGTCCTAATCTAATAGAGTGGCCTTATAAGAAGGGAGCTCTCTCTCTCTCTCCTCCTTCCCCACCACCCTTGTCTTTCTCTCTTCCTCTCTCCCTGTCCCTCTGTCATGTGAGGTCACAGTGAGAAGGTAGCCGTGTGCAAATCAGGAAGACGACCCTTATGAGAACTCAGACATGCTGGCAGCCTGATATTGTACTTCCGCCTCCAGAACTAGGAGAATATAAATTTTTGCTCCTTAAACCATCCAATCTATGGTACTTTGTGTCACAACAGCCCAAGCAGGGTAAGACAAAAACTAATTAAGATAAGTAATATTTTAATACCACACATTAAAAGCTCACAATTAATGAAAAATCAATGATAAACAAAATATAAAAATGTTAAATGAAGAAAGCACTAGTCTTCCTGAATTTTCCAGGCTCCAATATGGCTTAGCAGCACTACTAGGGCCACAGAAGGAACCTTAGTAATGTTAAAACAATTGAAATGGTGTAAAATATATCTCTGAGCAAAATGAAATTAAGGTACAAATCCGGGACATTCACAATAATTTGGAAATTAAATGTCACACATTTAAATAAAACATACTTTGAAAGAGCCGAATATTTTGAACTGAAAGAAAATGAAAATATAACTTACTAAAATTTGTGTAAGATAGCTAAAGCGGTGCTTAGAAAAAAAATTAATAGATATAAATTTTTTGTTAGGAAAGAAAAAAGGTCTCAAGCCAGTACATTTTACTGTTTATCTAATGAAAGTTGAAAAAGAACATATAAAAGCTAAACCAAGCAGTGGGAAAATAATACCTATAGAGACAATAAGTAATGGAATTTAAAATGGAAAAGCAGTAGAGAAAACTTGAAACTAAAAGCTGGTTCCCTGAAGAGGTAAATAAAAAAAGGTGATAAAGTTCTAGCTGGGTTGACCAAGAGAAAAAGAAGGACACACATTACCTAATTTGGAGTGAAATAGAGCTAACATTAAAGGCTCTACAGGTATAAACAAGATACTAGTAATAAGGAAATACTATAAAACTCTATGTATACACATAAAACAATGTATGTGAAATGAACAAATTCCTTTTAAGTCACAAATGATCAAAAGCCATTCAAGAAGAAAGTGATAATTTGAATAGTTTTATGTTTATGAAGAAGTAAGACTCATACAATAAGTCTTCCATTAAAGAAGGTTCCAGGACCACATAGTTTCACTACAAAATTGTATTAAATATTTAGGGGAAAAAATAACACCAGTTTTATACGTTCTATTCTTGGAAATATAAGTTAAGTTCGTACTTGTTACCTTATTCTATAAGGTCAACTTTGCCCTACTACCAAAACTGAGCAAAAATAGTATAAGAAAAGAAAGCTACAGACCAACATTTCTATCACAAAAAAATCGCACAAATGGAATCCAGTAATATATTAGAAAGAGATTACATTACAGTCATCCAGGAGATGCAGAATTGGTCCAACGTCTAGAAAGCAATCATTGTAATTTACCATGTAAACAGACAAAAGAAGAAAAGCACATGATGATTTCAGTAGATGCAGAAAAAGCACTTGACGAGATTCAGTCTACAGCCATGATTAAAAATCTCAGAAACTACTAACGTCTTTAACCTAATAAAGGGCATATGCAAAGAGCAAGCAGTTAACATCATACCCATAATGAAGGAATGAGTGCTTCACCTCTAAAATTGAGAAGCAAGCAGTGACGTCCACTCTTACTACTTGTATTCAAGGACATACAGGAAGTCCCAGCCATGCAATAAAGCAAGACATAAGTAAAGGCATACATACAGTTGGAACAGAAGAAATAAATCTTGCCATATTTGTAGGTAATGTGATTGTGGGTGAAATATCATAGAATTTATTTTTAAATAAATAAAAATTATTTTAAAATAATTTTATTTTTATCATAGTAGCAGGATACGAAGTCAGTATAAAATTAATTGTATTTCTATATAATGGCAATGAACAACTGGAAAATGAAATTAGAAAAATGATGCCATTTGTATTACAATCAAAGTAAATATATATATATTTGACACAAAGTAAATATATATATATATATTCATAAATCTAGCAAAATATGTGCTGGATTTGTATTCTGAAAACTATAAAATGATGATCAAAGACATCAATAAGGCCTGACTAAATAAATGGAGTATTGATTGATTGAAAGATCACGGGTCTGTGTTTGTCAAAACTCATAGAACTGAATAACCCAAAGTATGAATTTTATTGTATGTAAGTTAAATAAAATTAAAGAAGGAAAAGTACTTTTTTAGAGCTGAAAAGATTTTGATGGTGAGGAAGCTGCTACACAGGGCACTAAGTAGTAGTATCTTTCGAGAAGAAGCACAACTTTTTAGTTTTTTGTTTTGTTTTGTTTTGATTTATTTCTGAGAGAGAGAGACAGCATGAGCAGGGGAGGGTCAGAGAGAGAGGGAGACACAGAATCTGAAACAGGCTCCAGGCTCTGAGCTAGCTGTCAGCACAGAGCCCGAGGCGGGGCTTGAACCCGTGAACTGTGATATCATGACCTGATCCAAAGTTGGATGCTTAACCGACTGAGCCACCCAGGCACCCCTAGTTTTGCTGTATATATTTCTCTTTACTGTAAACACATAAAGTTTATAAAAGTGCTTGGAGTATAGGTATAGGCATGCTTATGGTTTCTGAGCACTTTGTAAGTAGGATAATTCAACTAAATTCTTTTTCTAATATTAGGGAAATCTTTCAGGTTACTCCCACACCTTCAAACAATATCATGCTAAATCCTACCCTTTTCCAAGAAAATTCACTGCACATTAATTGAAAGGAGAATCTTTTTAGACTTTACCAAAGTAACATGTATGAAAAAAAGTCAAGCTTCTTGACAGTGAATAAATAAATATGTGTTTAGTCACTGATTCTTGAATGACACTGATTCTTGAATAAATTGCTTATTATAATTTTTATAAAAATTGCATGCTGTGGTTCATAATCAGAATATTGTAAATATTCTCTGAAGATTTTTAGATTGGTTTGCCAGGACATTGCCTTAGTCTCATTTATGAAGGCCCAAATATATAAGTCATCCTTTAATGAGAACCTGAAAGCTGCATACATATTATCCAGCTAAGTAACTAAGGATCTAGTTACCTTTTTTGTCCTTTTAATTTCTAGCTACCTTTTAAGATCTAGGAACTGTCCCTTTGAAATTCATTATTATTTTAAGAACATTGACAAAGAAATTGTCTAAAGCCCCTGGAGTCAAAAGTGGATGTCAGTTGCAACTTTTACAGCAATGGCTTTGAGTCTTGGACTTCATTCTCTACCATCTGAGAGAGAGTCTGGCCAATTTTACACAAGCTGCTTGTACAAGATAAGATTTGAAGAAAATGTGGCTTCATTGGTATAGAGACCTTGAAACGGTTGGCAAAGCTTCATCCTGATGATCACGTATCATGGATGGAGGATTTTAAAGCCCTCAAAGTAATTTTTTTGCTGCGAGACTGTGGTGCAATGTAAGAATGAGATAGAAAGAGGGTGGAGATGTAGAGAAAAGGCATATGAATATAAATATAGATAACTGACATCTTTAAATAGTATTGAGCTCTGAGATTGAATGCACTAAAAGAAAAAGAAGTATCCAGGAGCTTAACTGTCAACTTATAGCCCCATCTACTCTTTTATGGTTACAAATTCCAGTTTGGGAGATGAAGATAGTAAAAATGGTTGACACTGGTGAAAGATATTTAATACCATTTGACATAAGCTATGTTTTTAATATCATGCAATTTATACTTGACTATTTGCCTATTTTTGTTTATAGAACTTTTGTGAATTTTTGGTCGTATATAAACAGTGAAAAATTAGAGATAATATACAACACTTAATTGAACTATGGCCAATACTTAATTATCTAGCTCTAGGGGGCAGAAGATCTGCAGCTATTACATGAATCAACAAAAATTACAGTTTTAATTGTTTCATGTTAATTGTTACTGGGCAATCTTAGCTTCGTTTATTACCCACACTCCCTTAATTGCATATGCAGTTTTATTTTCAGTGGATCTTACATTCAAAAGGCTTTGCATATTCATTATTTGTAAGCTCCCATTATAAGAAATCAGCTTATGGGTGTTATTCGTAAATTGTTTCATAACCAGTTGCTTCAATTGTATTCCAAATAAAAACATAAGCAATTTACACAGGATCTCTGATATTAGCAAGTATTTGGTTGAATTGTATTTATTCATTCCTTAAGCAACTATATATTGAGCACCTATGTTATGCCAAGAGTTATTTCAGACAATGGGGAGACAGCAACGAGAAACAAACAGCAGTCCCAGTGTTCACGGAACTTACATTTTAGTCAAAGGGAGAAAGACACTAATCAAATAAAAAAAAAAAAATGTCAATGGTGATATGTGCTGTGGGGAACAGTAGAGCAGAAAGCCAAGCTAAGAAGTGGCACAGATTAAAGTAAGGTGAAGTTTTAGTCAGACATGGCCACATGGATAATATGTTTCTGGATGAAAACAAACCCAAGGAGTTGAGGGAGAAAGCCATGCATATTTTGGAAGGAACTGTAAATACAGAGGCCCCAAGGCAAGAGTCAGCATTGTCTGTATGAGGAAGACCGTGGTGAGGACTTCTGCATTTATTTCATGAAGGACAGAAACCCATGTAACAACGTTGAGCCAAGGAGACATGATCTGACTCATATATTTAAAGGTCAGAAGGGGACGAGGGCAGCAACAAAGGAGCAAAATACAAAGTTATTAGTATAATCCAGAAAGAGTGACATTCCCTTGAGTCAGAATTGGTAGTAGTGGCAGAAGCAGTGGGATATAGTGAGATTCTGGATGTGTTTTATAGATAAAGCAAAGATTTGCTGATGATTCGTGTGATGGATGAGAGCAAGAGATGGGTCATGTCCAGATTTCCTCCTGAAGTAGGTTGGATGGAGACGTCACGAACTGAAATGGGAAGGAAAGTGGGAGGAGAAAGTTGGGGCAGAAAGAATCAGAAGATTAGTTTTAGACCTATTTCTATCAAGATACATGTTAACTCTTCAAGTGAAAGGGCCAAGGCAGCAACAAGATGTCTATTTTGGAGTCCGGTGAGGGTGGGCCGAAAATATAATTTTACAAGAAGGAAATGTTTTAAAGGCATGAGACGAGGTGATAGTAACAAGATTGCGGTATAGAGAAGAGAAGGGATCCAAGGACTGAGCTCTCGAGCACCCTCATGTTTGTGTAACGTGGAGATGAGGAAAAACCAGGAAAGGTGACTGAGAATGAACAGCCAGTAATTTAAGAGGAAAACCAAGAGAGAGTTATGTACTAGAACCTAGTGAAGAAAACATATCAAGAAAGAGAGAGGATGGAGATGTCATGAACTGAGATGGGACATTTCAAGCATGTTCATTATTCCTGCCATGTCACATGGATAAGGAGGAAAGGTTAAGTGT